>NW_023270268.1:31747333-31893462 GCF_011800145.1 Mirounga leonina
ACACAGCTTGTGCAAATAGAATCGAGTGTCTACTCCAATCGGAATGGAGCACCAACCTCAGGAAGGAGGAATGAGGCATAATTGGCCTTCCAGGGGCAGGCAGCAAGTATAAACACGAGTAACGCTATTCCCGTTCAGCTCCTACATAAAGCACAGTTACTGAGTGAGGGAGCCAATTTCAGCAGGACAGGAGGAGGCATAAAAAGGATATGTGGAACCGTAAGCCTCTTCCCCAGCACGGCATAACCACGTTAGAACTAGACAAAATGCTCGGACGGGCGCCGTAGCTAATTAACAGTGGCCCCTTTAAAAAGAGAGCTCTGCTTATGTTTATGGACGTGCTGAACATAACTAGCAGGATTTAAAATCAGGCTCTCCTTACTCGTTTATTTTTTCCTGTAACTCGCGCCGAGTTTTCCCTGGGTTCCAAGCTAATGAAATGCTTATTTAGAAGCTGCGGCCGTCTGTGGCTGGCGCTGGTGTGTTGGTTTCTGCTCCCCTGCCCGCGGGTTGATGGGGAATTTCCCACCATGCCCAGGCCGAGGAAGCCCCCTTCTGTGGGAAGGGGTTCGCCGGGAAGAAAGATCGGGCCTGGTGCTCCTCTGCTCCCCGCTGCTCTGTGGGGGAAACCCTGACAGCTGGCCCGCTGGCCGCGTCGCCTGCCGCTGAGGCGTGTGAACCGCACGGGGAGCCGGAAGCCTCACTCGGGCACCCGCGGTAGGCATGGGCTCTGCGCATTGGTACTGACCCCAGGGGCCCAGGGTGCCACGCCCTTCTGCCCCCCACGTTCTTCCTCCTTCCCTAGATGGGAGAACGCAAACCTGTGATGCTCATCCTTGCTCTTTCCCTCCATTTACCCATGGGATTTTTAAAAAGCAGGTGCATTACACACTTCTCAATTAATACCGTCAGCATCGGGGCCCACCTGCGGCTGCTGCTTCCTTGCACACTTTCCTGAGAACGCGCCCCTCCCCCAGCATCTCCTGACTCTGTCCATCCGCAGTGATGGCAGATAACAAACGGCTGGCAGAACACTTGCCACCACACCTCGGGATGAGAACCGCCGGCGGCAGTCTGCTCATTAATGCTGTCCTTGCAGCACCTAATCGGCTGCCCTTTCTGCCCCAGCCGTGCTCAGCCCACAGGATTTCTTTGTTTCTGCTCACTTTTCTCCCCTCCGGGTTCTAGACTCTTTGAATGATAATAAGAAATCAACTTCCTTAACGTGTCCCCATCTCCTGTTTCTGGCCCCTTCCCTGCCCAGCCTCTCTGGATACCACATCTCCAATTCCAATCCATGAACATTTGATATGAACTGACTCTGTGCCTGGCATTGTCTAGGCCATCCATCCTTCCATTTGGCTCCACGAGGGGCAGAGTCCTGCTTCCACTGTCCCTCATGTCCCCACACCTGAAAAAGATGCTTGACAAATAATCTTGGGGTAGATGAATGCCTGCCTAGAAGGAGACAGCCATGCAAACAACCAATAAACCACAATGTGATCAACACTATTAAAAAAAAAAAACAAAAAAACCTGAGTACAAAGTCCTTTGGGAATTCAGAAAATAAGTCAATTAGTTCTGCCTGGGGAAGGATGCATTCCAGGCAGAGGGCACCGGACATGCAAAGGCATGACAGTGCATGAGTATAGGGAGTCCAGTGAAGTGGTCAGCTCTTTTGGCCATGTTCTTGCTCAACAACAAAGCTACGAAGCCACATAAGGACTGACCATGATGTCTATCCACGGGGGTCAGTGTAAACTCTGGTTGAGGTAGGCCTGCCTTCATGATGAGCACAGAAATGCCAGTCCCTGAGCTCCGCTCTGCCCATCTTCTGGGATAGGCTCTGGACACAAGGATGAATCAGACCAGTCACTGCACTCAAGTTCCTCTCTGCTGAGGGAGAAAGATTAGTTGGGAAATTATAGTAAAGTGTGATGAGGATGCCTGATGGCTCTGCCAATTCTGGGCACCTGAGCCACACTGGCGCCCACTGCTATGAGCTCTGAGATGGAGGGAATGGCCAAGATAGGAGATGGAGACATGTTTAGGGCGTTGACATCTTGAGGGAATATACTTAAGACACTGGTTTGTTTTCAGAAGAGCCGAGAAGGCCAGAGAACAGATGGAAGACGTCTAGTTCAGGTCCCACTGACACCAGGGAATAGCCTCTGATGTTGTAAAGGATCTGGGTCCCCCAACCCCAATCCAAAATCAGGCAAAGAGGGAGACCGTGTCTTCTGTGGGAAGGCAGACACTTCTGCTGGGCACCAGGTGACTTCATCTAACTCCCCTTTCCTTTTCCACCCACAGTGGTTCTCTCCTTCATTCCTTCTTTCTGGTCTTCTCCCTCCTGAAAAAAAAAGGAGGGAAAGTAGAAAGAGAAAAGGAATAGAAAGCATGTCTGGAGAAAAAATAAAGAGGAACAAAGAAACAAGAGGAGGAGAGAGGTGGTGGCATCATGGAGGTCACTTGGCACTAAATCAGTGCCACAGCAGGACTTTTCCAAGGGTCCAGGGGGAGCCTGGAATTTCTACTCTAGGGCCCCGCCAGGAGAGGGCCTTCCCAAGAGCCTGCTGAAAGGTCCTGAGGAGGGCAGAGGTCACTGTCCTGGGTTCTACCCCGCAGCCCACAGGCCTCCCTTCCCGTGCCAGGCGGTACTCTGAGCTCTCCGGAGGTACTCTGTACCTCCTCTCGGGCACACAGAGCCAGCCAGCCCCAAGGGGCTTGGTTCACAAAGGCTGGTCTGGATTTCTCCCTTATCGGGAGCCGATTCTGCACCGGAATTCTAGTGAGGTGACTGCTCTGGCCTGACTCTGAGGAAGGGCAGGGGAGGATTCAGAGACCTGACAGTTTACAGGCTGTCTTCTGCTTCCTACGATTCTGCACTTCAAACTGCTTCGGTTCAAACTCCTTGTGGTTTTTCTGGGCTGCTGGGAGGAGAGTGCATTGATTCTGTTTTGATAAGGTCAGCAGTGATCAGCTCTGACAGTCAAGTGGATAACCTGTCCCCTTCCCCCTCCACTAGATGTGGTTCCACATGCAGAAAAGGAGGGAGAGAAACAAAGACAGGGAGGAGGAGGAGGCCTCCTTTGTCTCCATGCTTCTGAAAACTTCTTGAAATCCCATCAGCAAAAGCAGGCTCCTCTCAGGTTGCAGTCTTGGGGAAGCGGTAAGGGCACATTTGATCTTGTCCATGTGCAGTTTCATTTTCCTTTCCCTCTGTGCGTTCCTGCCCCACAGCCTACTCTCCTAGACGGTGACTCACTTTCCTCCAAAGAACCAATTAAGTGCCACATAACAGCAGCAGACTCCCGATGACTCTGATTAACGCTCAGAACCAGTAGGATTGTTCAGACAGAGATGCCAAGGAGGACTTGGAGAGGGTCCCTCTGAGGTTTCACACAGCTGATTTGAGCTTGATGAGAAAAGTGCTTGGGTCGTTCCCACTTTGCTGAGGTCACTGGAGGGGAGGCTGCCTGGAGCTCCCTCTCCAGGAAGAGTTCACAGCTCCCACAAAATGGCAGGCATGTTCCCAACCCAAGCTTGCCAGCCAAGAGCTGACTCTCCTTGGAGGCCTCCCAAATAGCATGCAAAACAGTATCTATGTGCATGTGGATATATGTCTAAAGAGAAGATCCAGGACTTTCATCAAATTCTCCAGAAGACTCATGATCCAAGAAAGGTGAAGAATATTGTTCTATGAAATCCTTTCAAGGATCCTTTAGATATGCCAGGCAGGCTCCCCAAACACCTCCCAGCTGGCAGTGTCATGGCAACTGCCTTAAGACATCAAAGCCCAAGACAAAGAGTGATGTCTTCTTTTTTTTAATATAAAAATAAAATCCTATGTTCTCCAAAAATGGACCTTGAGAGTTTGTTCAGAGGTTCTAGCAAGGGAGGACAGCTACTCATATACCCTTGACCAAAAACAGTCCTCCTCTATCAGGGAAGGCCTTCCTCTTCGGGCAAGCACACAGCTTCAGGAGGGAGGCACATGGGGTGGTGAGGGAGGAAGAGGCCACTTGCCTAGCCTGCCACATCAGCCCAATCAACTCTGGCGATCAATGGGGTGACAGATGTCACAGCCAGATCACCCTCACATTGGAGAGTGATGTCTTAAGTGGATCTCAGTGTGTTAATACAATGCGACTGTCCTGATGGTCTGAAGGTGAACTGAGAACAAGCTCCATGACCAACGACTTGTTGGACCTGCTAACCAATGGGAAGGAGCGTGAGTATGGTACCCACATCGCAAGAAGCAGTGGCCTCCTGCACTACTCTCAGTCCCATACCAACTGCAGAACTGTATTCAGATTCAAGTTCCATGGGATTTGAACCAACCTCAACATGTTCAGAGCCACTAACCAGGAAAATGAAAGGTCTGAAATCACAATATCAAACACAACAGAATCACAGCTGCTGAGCAGGAGTCTACTCTGCGGGACACAGTGGTGGGTGCTTTGGACACGGGATTTCATTCAGTACTCACAACAACCCTAGAAGTGCCTCTATCTCCATTTTACTGATGACAAGGTTAGGATTCAGGGAGAATGTGTTCATGATCCCAAGGCCAGTATGTGGATATTGTTGGATTTGAGCTGATGTCTGTGTAACTCCAAAACCCATGCTTTAGGAACAATGCCATTAAAGGAGCAAAGTCAAAAGAGAACCCATGGAGGGGCTCCTGGGTGGCTCAGTCATTAAGCTTCTGCCTTCAGCTCAGGTCATGATCCCAGGGTCCTGGGATCGAGCCCCGCATCGGGTTCCCTGCTCGGCGGGAAGCCTGCTTCTCCCTCTCCCACTCCCCCTGCTTGTGTTCCCTCTCTCGCTGTCTCTCACTCTGTTAAAAAATAAATAAAATCTTTAAAAAAAAAAGAGAGAGAACCCATGGAAACATGACAACAGAGGATGGAATAAGCTACTGTTGAGAAAAAGAGGGGAAGTTACTAGAAGGTAGATTTTGGTTACCTAGTATTCCATCAGTTCTTTTCCTAGCAGCATTAGGCAGCAAGTCAAGGTAGCTGCCGTGCTCACAGTCCCCTTCCGAGAAAAATTTCCGCACAGTAGCCTCTGCTGAGAGAGGCCTTAGGCCATTTCTTACGCAGAGATAACCAGAGTTTGTTCTACGGAATCCTTTTACCACACCTGATTGGACTAGAAGTGGACTCCTGATGCTGAATAGTCAAACCTAACTGTGGGAAAAACCCAGTGCTAACAGCTTGCCACTGCAACAAACAAGCCCAAATATGTATGATGGTTCGGACCCGATAGACCTATTTCTTACTTGGTAAAGTCCTAAATGGATGATTCCAATTGACAAGCAGTTCTCCTCTGAGTGGTGATTTAGGGACCCTAGCTATTTCCATCTTGTGCCTCCTCTGCCTTCAACAGATGGCTTCTAAGGTCACCACGCTCATCTGTATCTAGCCAGCAGAAAGGGAAAGATCACGGAGACTGTCCTCGGGATGTTTCTTTGCCAGGCCTGGAAATGGTACGCAACACTTCAGCTCACATTCCATTTGCAGGAACTCAGTCCCACAGTTACACTCAGCTGCAAGGGAGGCTGGGAAACGTAATCGAGGTGTGTGCCCGGGAAGAAAGGAAAGAGTGCAGCTGAGTCTTTATCAGCCTCTGCTAGAAGCAGAGAGAAGCCAGGCGGCTCAGTGGAGGTAGGGTTCACATGTTATTTCTGATCCTCTCATATTTTTGCAATTCCCTCCCTGAGGCCCTCAATAAGGAAACAAGTGTCCTTTTCTAAAACAATAATCCTCCTGAGAACTATACACCACATGGGAAGCCCATCTGACCCAGGGCCCCACTAATAGTGAATCAGACAGATGGCCATTTTATAAGTTTGTCTCCAAGACTGTAGACCAATAGCCCCCACCTGCAAAATGGTAGCACCTCAGACCTCTCTCTTTTGAGGCTTTTCTAGAAGCCTCCCAAAGGGAGTGGTTCTATCTCCACGAGTCTTGCTTATTCTCCCTGTTGGCTACTGTCCATCACCACTCTGCTTGTCACTTTAATGTCTGGCAATGCCATTCTGCCATGTCAACAACACACCACTCACCACACCTGCACCAACTCCCTTGGGACCTCCTAAGCCCCTTCGGAGCACATCACCTCCTCCTGCCGCCTCCTAGAGTTTAGTCCCCACTTCCCTCCAAGAGCCACCCCACAGAGCCACCTGCACCAGGGCTGTCTAGTTGCACAGCCCCAGAAGCACCATCCATGATGTAATCGAGGTGACGTGATACCTCCTGGAGCTGTGCTACAGGAAGCCCTGAATCAGACACCAGAAGAGGTGCCCCTGACCCCACAGGCCAAAAGCTCTAAGCCTTGGCTCTGCCTACATTAGGACCTCTGACACACAGGATACTCTGTTCCGACTGACATTTACGGAGTAACTAAGGCACAGAGAAGTTAAGGGTAATCTTAATAGCACAGAATGGAAGAGATTAGACTACATTTCAATTGGCCTGTCTCTTCTCACCTGGCAAAGTGAAACACGGACCTTAGTTTCGAGGCCAATTAGGGTCTCTGTGTGTTTGTGTGTATGTGTCTGTCTGTCTGTCTCTCTCTCTGCCTTAACCTCCTTTGACCTAGAAATCAAAGTCTCTGATAAAAACAGAAAAGTTAGGGGGCGCCTGGGTGGCTCAGTTGGTTAAGCGACTGCCTTCGGCTCAGGTCATGATCCCAGAGTCCCGGGATCGAGTCCCACGTCGGGCTCCCTGCTCGGCGGGGAGTCTGCTTCTCCCTCTGACCCTCCCCCCTCTCATGCTCTCTGTCTCTCATTCTCTCTCTCGCAAATAAATAAAATCTTAAAAAAAAAAGAAAAAAAAAGAAAAAAAAAACAGAAAAGTTAGAACTGTTACAATAGAGTCATTTACTGAAAGCACTGGTCTTTAGCTAAAAAAAAAAAAAAAAAAAAAAAAGGGTTTTGCATGACCATATATTCATTCTGCCATCCATAACTTGTCCATAACTATTTCCAAGCAGGCTATATCCGCAGGCCCCAGCACAGTGCCTGACACATGACAGACATTCAGCGAATACTTGTCTAACGAATGAATGAAGCCAAGCTTTTACACAATGTGTTCAAAACTGCCCTTGCTGGAGGGAGAGGAAGTATTATCAGTGCTCTTTTTACCCAAAGCAGGAGAATCAATGAAGAAGAATCATGTAACTCTGAGGCTGAGCTAGAATTCAAGCAGCTCTCACTGATGGCCCCCTGTAGGCCATGGACATGCTTAGACCCCCAGATTAGCCAAAACCTCCCAGAGCTATCCCAGTGCCCAACGGCCCCCCAGCACCACCTGCACTTGCCCATATCCTGCTTCTCCTCCCCTATGTCAGTCCGGGCAATCAGAGCTGTGTGGTCTCTCACTGCCCACAGTAGCTTCCAGGAACTGGTGCAGACCCTCCAAAGTCTGAGGGCAGGGCGGTTTGGGAGCAGGGATGGGCACAGCTATCTTGGAAACTGTCCCCACCCCCCACCCAAACAAACGCCCTCAGTGAGCTCAGCTTCCAGGAGCCTATCAGATCCTCATTTAGAAAATGTGTCCTGGGCGGGGGTGGGGGAAGATGGTGGAGGAGTAGGGGACCCTATTTCAACTGGTCCCCGGAATTGAGCTGGATATCCACCAGACCACTCTGAGCACCCACGAAACCAGCCTGAGATGTAAGAAGATCTGGATCTCTACAAACACAATATCGCAGGCAGTTGGTTTTGAGGTACGAAGCGGAGAGCCGTGATTCTGCGGGCTGATATCGGAGGATAAACGGCAGCGGGAGGGTGCCTGGACGTGGGGATCCTACACCGCCAGTGAGTGACAGCCTCGGGCGCTGCGGACGGGGCACAGACTCGCAGACTGGTAGCGTCGGGAAAGGACTTTAGGGCAGCCCCCGGGGTGGGAAACCACACTGGCAGGGTTGCGCGCACGAACTGCAGCCCCCAGGACAAAAACTGGAGCAACGGTCGCGCGCACGTGAACTGCAGTCCCCGGGGTGGAACCCCAAGCGGCGGAGTCGCGAGTGCGTGAACTGGGAGCGGCTGGCGGTTTTAGAAGCACAGAGGGCAGAGACGTGCCCCGACCGGAGGCAGGACTGGGAGCGCTGCGGAGGGGCGCACAACCCAGGACGCTGCAGTTTATAGCAGCTCGGACAGAGACGGAGACGGTGTGGCCTGGAGAGCTCACTGAAGAACAGACTGAGGTCTCTCTGTTCTGAGGCAGAGGGTTGGAAACGGTCTCTTCTGCTCTGACTCGCAGAAGAGACGCGGAAAGCCACCAGGGAAAGGCGCCAGAGAACAAAAGCCCCAAAGACTGATTCCCACTGAGCCCATCCCCCGCCACAGGGGCACAGGGCAACTCCGCCCAAACAGGGTTGCCTGAGTAACAGTGCAGCAGGCCCCTCCCGCAGAAGACAGGCCAGGAAAACAAGAGGCCAGCAACCGTAAGGTCCCAAGAAAACGGGTGCATCTTGCTTGGGTTCTGGTCAATAATTTGGTCTCTATACATTCCCTCAAACACCCATCAACAGAATGATTAGGAGGAGGAGCCCCCAAAACAGAAAAGACTCAGAGATTATGACTTATGCTGCAGATTTACAAATGCATGCAGATATAACCAAGATGTCAGAGATGGAATTCAGGCTAGCAATTGTGAAGACAATGGCTAGAATGGAGAAATCAATTAATGGCAACATAGAGTCTCTAAGGGCAGAAATAAAAGGGGAATTGGCAGAACTTAAAAATGCTATCCAATCTAGATAATCTAACAGCTAGGGTAACTGAGACAGAAGAGAGAATAAGCGATCTGGAAGACAGTATAATAGATAAAAAGGGAAAAGAGGAGGCCAGAGAAAAACAACTCAGAATCCATGAAAATAGAATCAGAGAAATAAGTGACACCCTGAGGCGTTCCAATGTCAGAATAATTGGAATCCTGGAGGGAGTGGAGAGAGAGAGAGGGCTAGAAGATGTATTTGAGCAAATCGTAGCTGAGAACTTCCCTAATCTGGGGAATGAAACAAACATTCAAGTCCTAGAGGCAGAGAGGACCCCTCCTAAGATCAAGGAAAACAGGCCAACACCCTGGCATGTAATAGTAAAACTTGCAAATCTTAGAACCAAGGAAACCATCTTAAGGGCAGTTAGGGGGAAGAGATTCCTTACATACAGAGGGAGGAACATCAGAATAACGTCAGACCTATCCACAGAGACCTGGCAAGCCAGAAAGGCCTGGCAAGACATATTCAGGGTACTAAATGAGAAGAACATGCAGCCAAGAATACTTTATCTGGCAAGGCTTTCATTTAGAATGGATGGAGAGATGCAGAGCTTCCACGACCGGCAGAAGTTGAAAGAATATGTGACCACTAAGCCGGCCCTGCAAGAAATATTAAGGGGGGGTTCTATAAAAGGAGAAAGACCCCAAGAGTGATCTACAACAGAAATTTACAGGGACAATCTATAAAAACATCTTCACAGGCAACATGATGACAATTAATTCGTATCTTTCAATAATCACTCTCAACGTGAATGGCCTAAATGCTCCCATAAAACGGCACGGGGTTGCAGATTGGATAAAAAGACAGGACCCATCCATATGCTGTCTACAAGAGACTCATTTTGAACCTAAAGATACATCCAGACTGAAAGTGAAGGGATGGAGATCTATCTTCCATGCCAGCGAACCTCAAAAGAAAGCTGGGGTAGCAATTCTTATACCAGACAATTAGATTTTAAACTAAAGTCTGTAATAAGAGACACAGAAGGACACTATATCATTCTTAAAGGGTCTATCCAACAAGAAGATCTAACAACTGTAAATATCTATGCCCCCAACATGGGAGCAGCCACCTACATAAGCCAACTGTTAACCAAAATAAAGAGTCATATTGATAACAATACGTTAATCATAGAAGACCTCAATACTCCACTCTCAGCAACAGACAGATCATCTAAGCAGAAAATTAACAAAGAAACAAGAGCTTTGAATGACACACTGGACCAGATGGATCTCATAGATATATACAGAACATCCCACCCTAAAACAACAGAATACTCATTCTTCTCGAGCACACATGGAGCCTTCTCCAGAAGAGACCACATACTGGGTCACAAATCAGGTCTCAACTGATACCAAAAGACTGAGATTATTCCCTGCATATTCTCAGACTATAATGCTTTAAAACTGGAACTCAATCACAAGAAAAAATTTGGCAGAAATTCAAACACTTGGAAGCTAAAGACCACTCTGCTCAAGAATGTTTGGGTCAACCAGGAAATCAAAGAAGAACTTAAACAATTCATGGAAAACAAGAGAACCCGAGGCGCCTGGGTGGCTGGCTCAGTTGGTTAAGCAACTGCCTTCAGCTTAGGTCATGATCCCGGAGTTCCGGGATCGAGTCCCACATCAGGCTCCCTGCTCAGCAGGGAGTCTGCTTCTCCCTCTGACCCTCCTCCCTCTCATGCTCTCTGTCTCTCATTCTCTCTCTTGCAAATAAATAAAAAATCTAAAAAAAAGAGGGAGAGAACGAAAACACATCAGTCCAAAACCTATGGGATACTGCAAAGGCGGTCCTAAGGGGGAAATACATAGCCATCCAAGCCTCACTCAAAAAAATAGAAAAATCCCGAATTCACCAACTAACTCTATACCTTAAAGAACTAGAGAAAAAGCAACAAACGACACCTAAGCCACGCATTAGAAGAGAAATAATTAAAATTAGAGCAGAAATCAATGAATTAGAAACCAGAAACACAGTAGATCAGATCAATGAAACTAGAAGTTGGTTCTTTGAAAGAATTAATAAGATTGATAAACCACTGGCCAGACTTATCCAAAAGAAGAGAGAAAGGACCCAAATTAATAAAATTATGAATGAAAGGGGAGAGATTACGACTAACACCAAGGAAATAGAAACAATTATTAGAAATTATTATCAACAACTACATGCCAATAAACTGAGCAATCTGGATGAAATGGAGGCCTTCCTGGAAACCTATAAGCTGCCAAGATTGAAACCGGAAGATATTGACAACCTGAATAGGCCAATAACCAGTAACGAGATTGAAGCAGTGATCAAAAACCTCCCAAAAAACAGGAGTCCAGGGCCTGATGGATTCCCTGGGGAATTCTACCAACCATTCAAAGAAGAAATAATACCTATTCTACTGAATCTGTTTCAAAAAATAGAAACAGAAGGAAAACTTCCAAACTCATTCTATGAGGCCAGCATTACCTTAATCCCCAAACCAGGCAGAGACCCCATCAAAAAGGAGAATTTCAGACCGATATCCCTGATGAATATGGATTCCAAAATCCTCAACAAAATCCTAGCTAATAGGATCCAACAATACATTAAAAGGATCATCCACCACGACCAAGTGGGATTTATCCCCGGGATGCAAGGGTGGTTCAACATTCGCAAATCAATCAATGTGATAGAACACATTAATAAGAGGAGGGAGAAGAACCATATGGTCCTCTCAATTGATGCAGAAAAAGCATTTGACAAAATACAACATCCTTTCCTGATTAAAACTCTCCAGAGTATAGGGATAAAGGGAATATTCCTCAAGCTCATAAAATCCATCTATGCAAAAACCCACAGTGAATATCATCCTCAATGGGGAAAAGCTAAGAGCCTTTCCCTTAAGATCAGGAACACGTCAAGGGTGCCCAGTCTCACCACTGTTGTTCAACATAGTACTAGAAGTCCTAGCAACAGCAATCAGACAACAAAAAGAAATAAAAGGTATTCAAATTGGCAAAGAAGAAGTCAAACTCTCTCTTTTCACAGACGACATGATACTTTATGTGGAAAACCCAAAAGACTCCCCCCCCCAAATTACTAGAATTCATCCAGCAATTCAGTAATGTGGCAGGATACAAAATCAATGCACAGAAATCAGTTGCTTTCTTATACACTAACAACGCAACTATAGAAAGAGAAATTAAAGAAATGATTCCATTTACAATAGCACCAAAAACCATAAGATACCTCAGAATAAACCTAACCGAAGAGGTAAAGGATTTATACTCTAGGAACTACAAAACACTCATGAAAGAAATTGAAGAAGACACAAAAAGATGGAAAAATATTCCATGCTCATGGATCAGAAAAATAAACATTGTTAAAATGTCTATGCTACCCAGACCAATCTATACCTTCAATGCCATCCCAATCAAAATTCCAATGACATTTTTCAAAGTGCTGGAACAAACAATCCTAAAATTTGTATGGAATCAGAAAAGATCCTGAATCTCCAAGGAGATGTTGAAAAAGAAAAATAAAGCTGGGGTCATCACATTGCCCGATTTCAAGCTATATTACAAAGCAGTGATCACCAAGACAGCATGGTACTGGCACAAAAACAGACATATAGACCAATAGAACAGAATAGAGAACCCAGATATGGACCCTCAACTCTATGGTCAAATAATCTTTGACAAAGCAGGAAAAAACATGCAATGGAAAAAAGACAGTCTCTTCAATAAATGGTACTGGGAAAATTGGACAGCCACATGCAGAAGAATGAAACTCGACCATTCTCTAACACCATTCACAAAGATAAACTCAAAGTGGATGAAAGACCTCAATGTGAGACAGGAATCCATCAAAATCCTAGAGAAGAACATAGGCAGTAACCTCTTTGACATCGGCCACAGCAACTTCTTTTAAGATACATCTCCAAAAGCTAGTGAAACAAAAGCAAAAATGAACTTTTGGGACTTCATCAAGATAAAAAGCTTCTGCACAGCAAAGGAAACAGTCAACAAAACAAAGAGGCAACCCACAGAATGGGAGAAGATATTTGCAAATGACACTACAGATAAAGGGCTGGTATCCAAGATCTATAAAGAACTTCTCAGACTCAACACCCAGTGGGCGCCTGGGTGGCTCAGTTGGTTAAGCGACTGCCTTCGGCTCAGGTCATGATCCTGGAGTCCCTGGATCGAGTCCCACATCGGGCTCCCTGCTCGGCAGGGAGTCTGCTTCTCCCTCTCCCACTCCCCCTGCTTGTGTTCCCTCTCTCGCTGTGTCTTTCTCTGTCAAATAAATAAATAAAATCTTTAAAAAAAAAAAAAAAAACTCAACACCCAAAAAACAAATAATCAAGTCAAAAAGTGGGCAGAAGAGATGAACAGACACTTCTCTGAAGAAGACATACAAATGGCTAACAGACACATGAAAAAATGTTCATCACCATTAGCCATCAGGGAAATTCAAATCAAAACCACACTGAGATACCACCTTACACCAGTTAGAATGGCAGAAATGGACAGGGAAAGAAACAACAAATGTTGGAGAGGTTGTGGAGAAAGGGGAACCCTCTTACACTGTTGGTAGGAATGCAAGTTGGTACAGCCACTTTGGAAAACAATGTGGAGGTTCCTCAAAAATTTAAAAACAGAGCTACCCTATGACCCAGCAATTGCACTCCTGGATATTTACCCCAAAGACAGAGACGTAGTGAAAAGAAGGGCCATATGCACCCCAATGTTCATAGCAGCAATGTCCGCAATAGCCAAACTGTGGAAAGAGCCGAGATGCCCTTCAACAGATGAATAGATAAAGAAGATGTGGTCCATATATACAATGGAATATTACTCAGCCATCAGAAAAGATGAATACCCAACTTTACATCAACATGGATGGGACTGGAGGAGATTATGCTAAGTGAAATAAGTCAAGCAGAGAAAGTCAATTATCATATGGTTTCACTTATTTGTGGAACATAAGGAATAACATGGAGGACATTAGGGGAAGGAAGGGAAAAATGGGCGGGGGGAAATGGAGGGAGAGATGAACCATGAGAGACTATGGACCTGAGAAACAAACAGGGTTTTAGAGGGGAGGGGGGAGGGGGGATTGGTTAGCCCGGTGATGGGTATTAAGGAGGGCACTACTGCATGGAGCACTGGGTGTTATATGAAAACAATGGATCGTAGATCACTACATCAAAAACTAATGATGTGGGCGCCTGGGTGGCTCAGATGGTTAAGCGTCTGCCTTCGGCTCAGGTCATGATCCCAGGGTCCTGGGATCGAGTCCCGCATCGGGCTCCCTGCTCCTTGGGAGCCTGCTTCTCTCTCTCTCTCTCTCTCTCTCTCTGTCTCTCATGAATAAATAAATAAAATCTTTAAAAAAAAAAAAACTAATGATGTATTGTATGGTGACTAACATAACATAATAAAATTAAAAACTACAAAAAAAATAAAAAATAAAAAATAAGAAAATGTGTCCTGGGCCCAAAACTCAGGCAAAGGACCAGAAATGGCCAACAGGCACAGGGATCCACACTTCTAGGCTCCAGCTTCATCAGTTTAAAATATCAACTTCGAGATGTCACCCATTCCTTTCCAGACAGAATGTGTTATCCACTCTACAAGAGACAGCAGATTAGGAAAGCCAGAAAGGATTGGCATGTCCATCGCAAGTAGACTCTCTGGGGTAGCCGATCTAGAAACTGAAAACATTTCTCTTTCATTTATTGTTCAGTCTTTATTTAAAGGGAAAGTCCCCAAATGGAATTGAGAATGTTTGGGTTGTTTTAAGGGCATCCTTCCTTTCTGTGACACGGTGAGTCTACTCTCCATTTTTCCAAGCTCCAGAGAGAAACTCCGCTTGCCAACACTTGAGTGATTTCACCTCTAGCGTTTCCATGGTGATGCACATCCCCACACAGCCTGGAGAAAAGGTGCAGCTCCAAGTGATGATGAATATGAACGAAGCTCGGCAGCCTCCCCAAGCCCGGGGTCTTTCCTGGAGGAGCTGGGCTGCATAGAGTGCTGGATCTGCAAGGCCTCCACCTCAGGTAGCCCGAGATGGCCTTCTCCTACCTATGACAGTGTGGACACACTCCTGGAAACCTCAGCTGACGGGGACTCCAGGGGCTGGGGAGGGGATAAACTGGTTGTCCAGGAAATGTGCGGAGAGCATCTCCAACAGAGGAAGCTCTAAGCGGCATGCTGCTGGGAATTATCTGGGGTCTCCATAGGCCCTGGAGTGTATGGGACCTTAGTCTTTCTCCCGGCCCAAGCCAGGCCGGGCCACCTTCAGGCTGCCATTACATTGTCTAAACATAGCTATAGAACAAAAATAAAATAATTCTTCAAAAAGCTAAGGCTAGCCTCTGCCACTTGGTGAGATCTCTGCCAGGCTGAGGTAGGGGTCAGGGTGTGGATGCCCCTCTTGCCCTCCCTCAGAGAATAATGGTAATAAAGCTACCATTTACTGAGCACGTGTTATGTGCCACACACCACCCTAAATGCAATTTACACATTCTCTCACTTGATCTTCGCAATAAAAGCAACTCTGTGTGGTAGGTAGTACTATTTGCACTTCACAGATGAAGAAACTGGGGCTCAGGGAGGTTCATTGACTTACCCAAGGCCACGGAGCTAGTAAGTGGTAAAGCTAGGATTTGAATTCAAGTAGTCTCAACTTAGAGCCTGATATCGGGGCATTCCCCCTTGCCTCTGTGCCTAGCGCCAGGCTGGTCCTAACCCCAAAATGAACAATGACACACCGATTTTCATAAGTCACATTTGTTCAGTCTTCTAGTTTACAATGACTACGGCTTCCACTTCTTCAGCATCTTCTATGTGCTAAACCTGACTTAATCTGATCTGCACAAGAATCTTATGAGATCGGTGTCGATAGTCCTCCACTTCACTTGGAAAAACCGGAAAGATTGTTTGCCGAAAGTCCGATGAGTATCAGAGGCTAGTTTTGAACCGAGTTCTGACTCCATGGCCAGCGTCTGACTGTGCTTCACTTTCCACATATCTCATGTAACCCACACCTGCCAGGTCTGAGGTTGAGTGTCCAGCTCTCCAGCTTTGGGGGAAATCCAGGAGCCTGGATGGGAACACTGAAGGCAAAGCCACTCCCCTTTACTGCCGCCTGCCTGGTCACAGTTAGCCAACTCCCACAGGTGTGAGGTATCTGTATCTTAACCTAGTCATTCCTTCTCCTCTTTAACCAAGGTTAAGGGAATATCTACTATACGTGGACCCCCGTGCTGGGCACCAGCAACACAGAGAACAAAGGGCTCCATCCCTGCACTGACCCTCAGTGCCCGTCTCCACATAGGGCCCTGACATGCAGGCTCTTACTGAATACTCTCAGCAACCCTGTGGGCCAGATCCTGTGATCATGCTCACTTCACCAGCGAGGAAGCTGAGGCCTGGCATGTCTCCTTCATCAGTCTACCAGGCCACAAAGCAAGTAAATGGGGAAGCCAGGATAAGAACCCAGGGTATCAACTGGGTCAGACAGACTCTGGAGATTTTGGTCATATAACATTGTGTTTCGTTGTGCAGCAAGGGCTATGGGCCATGTGAGCACTGAGGAGGGAGTAGTTCTGCCTGGGGCTTCAGGAGCAAGGCCTACAGAGGATGGGATTTTGGTATAAAAAGATCAGAAGCAAGGAACAGCGGGGGTTCCTTATGGGTCGTCCATAGACTCCTACAGGTTAATGGATAAACCTCAGAGATTTCACAAATCACCTGAAATGAGACCAACAAATATGTACCTATGGGGAACTCTTCCTTTTTCTGGGAAGAATAGCCATCATTTTCTTGGATTCTCAAAAGGGTCCCTGATCCCCCCAAAAAGATTAAAGACCACCCCCTCAAAGTGATGCATCTGGTCTGAGGGGTGACTGATGGGAGAAAGCTGTCCTGTTGACAGATGCAGCACGAGGATCCAGCTCACAAGGGTTCAGCCTCCGCAAAGCTGCTCCATCAAGCTCAAACCCTTCCCAGTCTGTCTCCTGGACCTCCTCTTCCTACTGCTAGAAGTGGAGGGAACTGCCACAATGGGAGGGAGGAGAGGGGAGAGGCATCGCTCTTTTCAGACCGGGACGTAACCTTTCTCTGCGCTGTTTTTCTGTCTGCATCCGCAACCTGGACAGTTGTTCCTTTGGGCTCCCCTCAGCCTCCTACTCTGAGTGATGCACTTCAAGCTGCATGCCTCGTGCTCTGTGCTTTCACACTGGAACCGCCAGTGATGTGACTCATTCAGAAAGGCTTATGCCTGGAGCACTCGGTGACCAAGTGAGTGATTTGGGTGATGCCCGCAGCAAAGATGGAGAAATTAAGTCCTTGCCGGGCCAAACAGTCTGAGAAGATGGTGCAGCAGCAAGAGTGGCCTCCACTGCAGAGCTAAGCCCCAAGGCAGGCCCTCACCAACGGCGTGGCAGAGTTATGGCAAGCTCCCGGGAGTACAGGGTCAGACTGCTTAGCTGGGAAAATCGAAGCATTTCCAGGATGATTCTATTTGAACTCTGCTCTGCTCACTGCCTCTGCACACATTTACAAGGCCAGTCAGACCCAATGCCATCATCCAATTAGTACACACCAGCATCCAGCTCCCCAGGGCTAAAATGAAACAAGTAGGACGAGATCAAAATCTAGTCCCACTATTTTAGGGCAGATGTCCACGGGCACATGAGGATGCAGAATACACCTGCCGCAGGCAGCTGACAGTGTCACTCCAGCCCAGCAACCCCAGCAAAAGCTGGAGCTTGATATTCCTCCATCAGGACATCATTACTGTGCCCCTTCTCTGGGCCTGGCGGTGAGCCAGGCCCCGGAGAGTCAGAGATGAAAGACAATCTCTCTTCTGAACAAGCTCACAGTCTCGTGGGAGATGCAGCCTGGTAAAAAGGCAATCATAACACAATAATATAAGAACTATGATAGAGTAAAGCATAGGGGACTGAGGAAGGGTACCTAACTCAGCTGGAGAAGTGTCAGAGAAGGCTCCCTGGAGGAAGTGACACATGCACTGATGCCTGAAGGGGAATCAGGAGTTAGCAGAGGGAGCCCCATATTAGGCGGACAAGTTGCTCAGTGTGATCAAAGCAGAAGGGGAGGAGATATGCGGACAAATGAGGAAACTAGAAACGCGGATGACTTCCTAAGCCACTGATAATGCACACTGTAGTGTGCTTCACCTGAAGAGCTTATTTCTGATTCAGTAGGTCTGAGCTGGGGTCTGAGAGTTTGCATTTCTAGTAAGTTCCCAGGTAATGCTGATGCTGATGTTCCAAGGTCTGCTCCTTGAGATCCTCTTCCCAAAAACATTATGAGATGTTTAGATTTATCTGGAGGGGCGGGAGGAAAGCTATTACAAGGGGTTGAGAGGGGGAAGGATACCAGATTTGTAATTTAAGATCACTCTGACAACAGGTTCAAGGATGGATTGAATGTGGTAGGAATCGGGACAGAAAGACTCGTCAGGAGGCAGTTGCAATGATCCCAGCCAGCACAAAGGCAGCTCCAGCAGGAATGGAGACCGTTGTCGTACAGAAGGTCATGGGGGATCTAGACATGGGCGGCAAAGCAACAGAGCAATGGAGAACAGCAGCAAGGCTTTTGGCACAGAGACATCAGCAACACGTAGGAGCTACTTCCTAAGACAGAAAATATGGGAGGATTTTTATTCATTTTTTATTTTTTATTTTATGTATTTATTTTTTTGGCCAGGGGATAGGGTTTGGGGTTCATGAGTTCTTCTTAGCACATATTAAGTTTGAGATGCCAGGGGTGCCTGGGTGGCTCAGTCGTTAAGCGTTTGCCTCCAGCTCAGGTCATGATCCCAGGGTCCTGGGATCGAGCCCCACATCGGGGTCCCTGATTGGCGGGAAACCTGCTTCTCCCTCTCCTACTCCCCCTGCTTGTGTTCCTGCTCTCGCTGTCTCTCTCTCTCTGTTAAATAAATAAATAAAATCTTTAAAAAAAAAAAAGTCTGAGATGCCTGCAAGATATCAGCAAAACAGATACACACAGACTTAAAGATTGAGGAGAGCTATGACCTGAGAGATTTAGAGTTTTCTACTAGTGTTGGGAGGAGAGTGAAAGACATGGAGGAGAATAAGATGATGACCCAAAAACAATGGGTAAACTGAGAGGAGAAAAGGGCCTAAACCAACGCCTTTGAAACACCATCATTTAAGAAGCTGGTAAAAAAGCAATGGCAACAAAAGTGTATAAGGAATATGTCACTTGGGTCCCCAAGGAAACAAACACGGAGACAGGGGAGAGCAGAAGTTTTGCTGGGAGCAACAGCTGTGAAAGGAAAAGGAAAGAAGCCGGATTGGGTAGGTAGGGGGTCAGACTGATGCAGTCTACTAAGCCTCCGCCACCCCGTGGAGAGTTCTGGAGCAAAGATTCATACCGGAGAGCCCCACGCTGGAGGAGAGTATCTGGGCCCTTATACCACAACCTTGGTCAGTCGTTGGCCAGGGGCCACCCAAGAAGAGTGAGACCTTGGCCCAAAGATGTAGGGAATCCTGAGATGTAGGCAGTAAGTCCTTTCTCAAAGGCAATCTGAGTGCTGCATCTTCATGACTGCCACAAGGAATAAATGGGAAAACACCGTCAAGAGTTGTCACAAAAGCCAAAGGTGGAGCTATTAGGAGAGAGTTGTAGACAATTTCCAAAGCCTCCCAGCAGGAAGATACATCACTTACCCCACAGTAGTGAGATGAGCTTCGTCACCAAGGAGCAGCTACAAGGGAGGCAGAAAAGCCCTGAAAGGGAGGTGCCAGGAGTGAGAGGGGGCTGAGGGAGGTCCAGACAGTGGGGGCAGTTAATTCCTTCAGGGAGCTCTGCTGAGGACAGAAGGAGAGAAGGAAGGTAGAACCTGAAGGGACACATGGGAGGCAGCGAACAGAAAGAGGGGAAAGGTTTGCGACACTGAGGCAGCTGCTGATGCCACCTCAATGGCTCTCCCTCCCACCTGCATCCACCTGCACACCTTGGGTCAAGGGGCAGTTGGCTGGCTGGTGGCTGGTGAGCAGGGACAGGGGACAGCCCAGTGCCCTTGGGAGGGAAGCAGCAAAATCCCACCAGCAGAATGGCTCAGACCACTTTCTCTGCCATTGATCCAAGCTAAGCCCCCACCTTCACTCCCTGGAGGTCTCACTGAACTGCACAATTGTAAGTCATTGTCCTAATAGCTTTATTAAAAGAAAAAAAAAAAAAGGTATTAAAACCCAGCTTAATGAAGCCAGGACTCAGAAGGCAGCAAGCAGCACACTCGTCATATCACCTCCTTTGGCCTCTTGGGAGTCCACCAGAAAATGTTTCAGTCTTCAAGACTGGGGCGATTAACCTCGGACAGAAGTAACACGAGCCATAAACATGTTGTGGACTTATTTTCTTCCTTAAGGGCTTTATAATAGGAACAGGCGTCTCGCGGTAACATGTCATCTTGGGGCAAATAAAGTCTGGTTGGAGCGAATGCCTGAAGCTTGCCTCCTCTCAAATCTCTGCCTTGATCAATAAAAGATCACAACAAGGCAGCTTAGAGCTTAATTATTTACTATTTCTGTGCTTTCGTATAAGAGAAATTTTTTCTAAGGAAATCAAACTGCCTGCTCAGTGCCAAATGGAGTCAATATCCTGTGCTCTACGATGTGTTAATGAATTAATTAATCAACTAATGGCAGTGAAGGTCTTCAGAGACCATGGATGCTTAGCTCCCCAAAGGAACACTTTTCACTCATATTGGCAATAATTTAAAATCATTCTTTATTTCTTAAAAATCCAGGATAATTTCTTAGCCAAGAACTCATTGGATTGTGCATATTTTCAGTGTCGGTTATTTTGATAATGTTTTTCTATTTTGTTTTTCATGTCATTTCCACTTTACAAAGCCAACTCCCCTTTATTTGTGAAGATGGGAGAATGAGAGTCCATGGAGAATGAGTGTCCATGAGTGTTGAGGCAACTTCTCTTTCCCCTTGGGTAGGAGCACTGAAGAACAGTGAAATTAGGGCAAATCCAGGAAATGAAAGGCAAAAGAGCAGAGGTCCAAAATATTCCACAAACTAAATTATGAATCCTTAATGTAATATTAATAGTAACCACAGGCAAGAAGGGTAGTTTAAGGTCTTCCCCGTAGCAGTAAAGAATGCATGAGAAGATAATTACAAGATAGCAGAATAAATTAGGACTTGCTCTTAAAGATAAGGGGTGGGCTGGAACTTTCTATCAAAGGAAACTATGAAACTTGACTGGAAGATTTTTTTAAATAAGAAATAAATAAGGTGATAGTATATTGGGTGAAATGCAAGCCATCAGGAGGCATTGAGACAGCTTGGCTGATTTTACAAGATTCCCAACACTTTTAGAAGCATTCAGGAAAGAAGAGATTAACCTGGTGGGAGGAGGTATGGCAGATCTAGAAACAGGAGATGAGGTGTAAGGAAGGTTATGATGGTCCTCCCCAGGTGAGATACCAGCTGCAGGAGAGGGGTGGGCAAAAATCTCACTGTTTTAAAGGCACATTTTACTGGATGCTTACAAAGTGAAGTGCTGGTCCAAGCTGGGATTTAAATAGCCCCCAAACCCTTTTATCAAACCTGTGTCAGTAGTTGGGCTCTAAACAGGTGGTAAAAGCAACAGAAATGTAATGAGGAGTGTTTGCATTATCTCCAGCTCAGCTACCTGATGGGGGTGGGGGAGACAGTGGATGGGCACGGCCTGAGATGGAGACAGGCTGTCTGGCAAATGACAGTGAGAGCCCTTCATTCTGGGCCAACCTCTCATACTGATTCATTCTCTCTGTCTCTCTGTCTCTCTCTGTCTCTCTGTCTCTCTCTCTCTCCCTCTGCTATTGAGGAGAAAAATAGGGAAATTAAAGGGCAAAGGGGGATTTTAGCTGCCAGAGCTGAACTATGTGCTCTTGGCATTGCAGTTGGAATTTGGAACACATTTTCCCATAGAAACATTGCTGCTGATGGTGATTGAGACCCATCAGGAGGGCAAGGAGAGTGTGAAAACAACCAGTGCTGGGGCCAGAGAGACCACAGGGTCCTGGTTTTACCATGTATGTGCTGTGTGCCCTTGGGCAAGTTACTTAAGCTGTCTGAGCTTTGGTTTCCTTTGACACAGAGCTGTGAGAATTAAATCACCAAGATAATATATAAAGAAGGAATAAAGAGTCAGCCACATAAGAGAGGCTCAGTAAGCGTTAACTATGTCAGTATGGTTATTAAACGACAAGGCTGCAGCACATTGTGGAATATGTGGGCTTTTGTGTCCAGATTTGGAACTTAACCATCATTGTTTCTACAAGAAAAAGCATTCTGAATTCAAGCAACCCACTTTAAAAAAAAAAGAAAAAGTTATACTCCCAAATTAATTTACAAATTGAGCACTGTCTGTTCTTGTTTTTTAGCATCCTGTGCAGATCTAAAATCACTTGATACATTTAAGAACATAAAATGTATTATGTATGACTTGGTTGCTCATAAAATTATCATGTTTGATATATTTAGAGATGTGAAGACTAGGGAAGAAAAGAAATTCATAAATATGTGGGGGATTTATTTCCCTGGTTTTCCAGTTTGGGTAAAAAAAAAGGCAAAGAGCTCTAGGAGATAAAAATTCTTGAGGTCTTCCCCTCCTTACAGGGATCTGACGCCCCTCTCCCAGGCAAGCAGAATCCTGCAGCGTGAGACAAGATGCCGCCAGTCAGAGGACCAGATGGGTAGACAAGAGAAAATGGGCCACCTTGATCTGCTCCACCAAAGAGCACTCTGCAGTTTCAAAAATGTCTTGTTCCACTCTAAAGGAAGAGTGGCTCTGGCATTTATCAGGGGGCCCCTTTAAAGGTATTCCTTTGTGAGCCATCGAGTTTTGGAGAACCCCAGTCACATGCATGTCCTCAGAGGGGCAGCGGTTGTGGGATCTATGTGGATGCCTGAGCTTGCAAGTGTCAACTATTTATTAAGAAATAAGTCTTAATAAAAGAGGGTGAGGTGAGGAAATAGGGAAAAGGGTGACAAAGATGGTGACTCTGTGCCAGCTCCATGAATTGGAAGACACTTTTGAATAAATGAGAGCAAATCACGTAAGAGCACTTATCTCACGTAACATGAAGTTTGGAACAGAAGCATATTCAGCTTCATTCAGTGGCCCAATCATGTTATCAGCAGCTCAGTTTCTTTCTATCTTTTGGCTCTGCCATCCTCAGCACATTGCCCTTTGTCTTCAGGCTTGAATTCTCATGGTGGCAAGACGACTCCAGCAGCCTCAAGCATCATGTCCTCACACAACAATGCCCAAAGGCCTAGGGAGAGCATCCTTTTCTTGTGCCTCTTTTAAAGAGTAAGGGAACATTCCCAGAAGCAACCCCCAGCCTCCACACACACATTTCACATCTATCTCATTGGCCAGAATTCTATCACATGCTTATTCCTAAAACAATAACTGGAAAGCAAAATATAATTCATATGTTTTATGAATTATATCTCATAATTCTAATCTCTCATTAGAGAGATTAGATTGGAGATTGACCTTGGGTTGAGGAGAGACCCAGTGCCTGACAGCTGGAAACCCAAACAAAATCAGTTCTGTTAGTAGGCAAGAGATGCATGTAGCAAGCAATCCAACATGTCAAGAAAGCTAGGGAAAGACGGTACCCCCCTTGGAGGATGGTTCCTTCTGTACAGTCACTGCAAAGAAACAACACTTCCTGAAATGTTTACCTGGGGCAGGAGACAGGAGTGGGAACTGAATCCTCAAAAGCCTATCCTTCAGATGCTGTCCCAGGTACTATACAATCTGAGGGGCTCATTCAGCTAGAAAGACCCAGTCCCTGGGTTGTTCCAGAATCCCTCACTTCAAGCCAAAAAGTCTGAGAGCTTTTAGGAACCAGTGAACAATATTTTTTCTCCATATTCAAAAATAAAAATTCATTAGTTTCAGAAGCATGTCTGACTAAGGGATGAACTCATTCTTCCCCACTTCTTTCAGACCATTAAATCCTTTGAGATGAGGCACTGGATGATAACTACTCTCCCTGGACAGTTTCCGATGTCATTGGCAGGAGCAGTACTGGACTTGCGGGCACTCTCTTCATTATTCTGATAAGCATTGTGTTTAAGACTAATTCATTAGGATGATATTTCATATTACATTAGGGAATGCACTATATGATCCAAATGTGAAGGCAATGACAATTTCTCCTCCTCTCTCTTACCATCTGCTGCAGAATGAAAGGGCGCCATCACCCTGTAAAAGACAATGACCTCATTCACTTTAATAACCTCTGCCCTTTTGCCCGTGATATGTTCATTCTAAACCAAGGGAGAAGAATTTACGGGCGCATTTAGGTTCTAGTCCACCATCACCTTTAGCAATCCTAATTAATCTCTGAGATAATCATTCCCATTTCTTACAAATGGGCCAAGTTAATTGGCATGAAGTTCTCTTAAAAATTCTCTCTTCCTTCAGATGTTCTACAAGTTTCTGAAAAGAGCCCCTTAGCATGAAAATTAAGATCTGAAGTTTCCCAGCAGGTGGAGATTTGCAAAAGACTCTAAAAGGTGACATATACCTAGATTTATTTTCTTTGCAGTTTTAGGTTAGTGAAACTTTATTTTATAATAGTGAGGATTGTTCATAGTGGGGAGGGGCTCCAAGGAGCCACCCATCAGCACCCCTGCCAGTCAGAGAGATGCAGCAGAGTTGCTGCTGACAT
Source organism: Mirounga leonina (assembly GCF_011800145.1). Classification (NCBI taxonomy): domain Eukaryota; kingdom Metazoa; phylum Chordata; class Mammalia; order Carnivora; family Phocidae; genus Mirounga; species Mirounga leonina. Next base: position 31,771,850 of record NW_023270268.1, read on the forward strand.
GGTACAATGTCAAGGACATCAGAAAAATCCTTCCAAATATCACTGCTGTTCTAAAATGCTGTGCATGTCTGCCACATGGAAGAGTCATTCCTTCCCAAGATGCAGGTGTGGTTCAAAGAACGTTCTCTAAGAGAGGTAATACTCCAACAATGTAAATCAACACTAGGGTATAACTGACCATTAATGGGTTCTCCCAAGCAAACGAGTTTTCATTAGGGAAAGGGGCCCATGAGAATTATAAAAGGACAACAAAACAAGAAGTGGAAGGAGATAAGTTTTCCTAAAGCCCCTCATGGCAGCCGGGCCTGTACTCATGGGACCCCTAGCAAGATTGAGGACAAGTCAACAAAACTACTCTATTAAAAAAGGCAGGAAGTAGTCAGGGCTGAATCCTGTTTCATATTTAAAAAAAAAAAACAACTCTGTGGTACCCCTAGGGATAGAGTGATCTTTCATAGACCCTACTGGCATGGTCATGTTCTTCTGTCCTCCTCCATTTTGTCGATCTGCTTGCCCAGGCCTTTTCTGACCTATCACATGCCCACTGCCCTTTTTACACTCTTTGGTACTCTTATGGTAAGATGCTGGTAGAAAACACAAGACTCTTGGGTCGGAGTGAAGGACTACTTATTACTCACAGTAATAGTAACAAGAGTATCAGCATTTTACACCATTCCCTAAATCCCAACTCCTACCAGGTGATGTGAAGAGGACCAGAGGACACCAGCACATGCAATGAGATATGTTACAGAAGAAGTCTGAACTTAAATAATCTGAATCTTTGATCCTTCACAACATACCTTCCCTTTGCTCATGAGGGAGATACTATCTCTACCTCCTTTGCTTGGCAAGAGACACTATCTCTATCTTCCAAGGCTGATTGCTGTACAAACCCACATAGAATTGTCTCCCAACAGAGTGCAGATTGTGAAGGATTTATTCACCCAGCCTCGATGGGATGTCAATTAGTGATTTCTGCAACTGACACTGAAGAATGCACTTGCAGCATTAATGCTACATATTGCATATTACATGATTAGTTACCAAAAAAAAAAGACATAAAGCCATAGAGTTAATAAGAGAGATCAGGGGTAATTATAAAATAAATATGCAAACATAGCTTTCCAATATACCAGTAAGAACTAGTGAACTAGTTAGAAAAATATAATGAAAAAAAGATGACATTCAAAATAGCATTGAAAAATATGAAATATCCAGAGACAGAGTTAACAAGAAATATGCAGGACTAAATAAAAAGGACCATAAATTTTCACAAAAAAGACATAAAAATTAGAATCAGTTGAGAAACATCTTATGTTCCTGGATAAGAGAATTTGCTATAATCAAGATGTCAATTCTCCCCCCAATTCGTCTATCCAGTTAATGTAATTCTAGAGATTTGGGCGTTAGAGTTTGCAGAAGGGAAGGGTGATTATCCAGGGGAAAGATTTGCTTTTATTGGTTGAGCCCTAGATTGGTGTGTTGTTCTAGTCATCATTAGTTGGCCATGCTATCTAGTTTGTCAAGTTTACAGAGAAATTTCTTGATCTGCAACCCTCTGTGACTTAGGGAGGGCATTAATACAATAGATCCCCTCAAATTCTGCTTACTCCCTTGCTAAGAGCAAGTTCCATAGCTGCAACCTCTGAATCCTTTGCCAAAAGGGTAATGCCAAAGTCTGAAGACGAAGCCCTCATTTTTAATGTTTGCCCTATTGGACTCTTCCACTGTACCAAAAGTGCAGTTGAGATCTCTGCAGCAGACCACATGTACAAGAGTAAGGTAGCGATAGAAATGGAATTAATTATAGTTCCAGCACCAAAGAATCTCTACAAGAGGTTCAGTGAGAACCGTTTAGTAACTTTTCAGTGCCCTGTATTATGATCTCATGGTGTTAACTCAAATACATCAGTAAAGCTGTTCTAATGCCCAGCACACACTCATTCCTCAGCAACTCCAGAGTTTTGCTGACCTGCAAATGATCAGGAAAAACAATTGAGTCTCCTGGCTCTCCTACCCACTGGATGTTGTCTATTCTCCAGATTCCTCTATTGCTAACCCAACAGCTATTCCCACAATTAATTCCATGCCCATCTGCATCTCCTCTGCCTAACAGCTAATGCAGGTCCAGCACCTGAGATAAGGAAGAAAAGCCGTGGGAGGTGGTCACATCACTGGAAATTGACTCTTTCCCTACCCGCTCCACTTACCACAAGGCAGGAGAGATCCTCCTCATCTTTTATCATTGTCAGGAAAGCATTTTCCTGCTCCCTGGTTTCCATGGGCATTACCTCAACTCACATAAAAGTGCAAACTAATCAAGTTGTAGGAGCTTCCAAAAAAAAAAAAAAAATCCACTTACGTGGTATGCTTCCAATTCTGATCACATTTATGCAGGACAGCTACAAAATTTGTGGAGCTTAGTGCAAAATGAAAACACAGGCCCCCTTATTGGAAAATTCTGAGGATTTCAAGATAGCAAAAGCAGAGTATTAAATCAAGGGTGAGGCCCTTCTGAGTATGGGGCTTGTGCCATGGCACCAGTTGCAGATCTGTGTAGCCAGTCCTGCATTTATATTTAGTTGAGTATTGCCCAGGGTTTGCCCAAGTTGACTCCTCTTTTCCATTGGTTTTACAAGGTTAAGGCTCAGCTTGCATCCACAGCAAGGTGCAAACAAGAGGAACACTAACTCCCCCAATTTCTCAAGATGAGTTCAGACCTGGGGTGGGTGATGTTGGGTGGAGGGCAAGAGTCTTTGTCCAATCCAATTGTTGATGAAACAGCAGGTAAGCAATAGCAGGTGGCTGCAGTTACAGCCCTATTGGCTCAGCCCTGTTCCAGATTTGCAACTTTGGGGACCTGTCACACTGCCAGAGAGGTAGGACTTAAAAAAGACAATCAGACCATCCTATGGGGGTTTCACTGGATGACCATGGGGCAGGAGGGCCATATATGGGATTCCTGCTTCAGAGAAGAGTATCCCAGACTGACAGCTGACAGATCCCATACAGCCTACAGACACATTTTGTTTGGCTTACCATATTTTAAAAACTGTAAAATTTCATCTTAGATCTGGATTCATGTCTTTCATAAATAATCAGAAGAGCTAGAATTTCTGAGCCCACATCTTTTCATGGCAACAACCAGCTAGAGTTGAGAAGCCACTGCCCTTAGATGTGATATATGCTCTCCAGGTTGCCACAGTCCCCAACTTCCTTATTATCCTATACCATCCTGATTAACATATGCATGATACCTGCCTGGCCCTGACCTTGAGGATATGACCCTTGGTTTTTCATGGGCTCTTCCAACTCTGAGATGCCACTAAGAGTCCAGCCTTTACCGTGGACCAACATGGGACAGAGTACAATTGTAAATTCTATAATTTATAGCCAATTATCTGACTTACTGAACACAACATGAAATTAAGTGCAAAGTACTATTCAAGATGGTGATGATGATGGTAGTGGTTGCCACTGTTAAGTACTTATCAGACATAGTATAGAGACTGTATTGTATATTATCTTGTTTAATCCCTATAAAAGGAATGGAGCCTTGACACAGATACCATCTGACTTAGGTATCTCCTACTTTTACCCAACTTCAGCCACCAGGTAAGGTACTTCCTACCCTCACTACACCAGGGTTCATCAAACACTGCTATGCCAACAGGACAACATGTAACGTGTTGCCTTAGGAGCCAGGCCACTCAGCTTCTGCTACTCTCTTACCTGTCTGGGTTGCTGAGTCCCAGCAAGACAGAATCCTGAGTCTGCTCACTGGGTCACCTAGTGACCTCTTTATGATGGAATCTCAGAGCACCACATCCACTGAATAGGGACCTACTCCTCCAACCCAACATCTCAGGGAATTGTCCACCATGGAGAAGGGGCACTTCCAAAGCTAGATGAAGGTGGTAAGGATCTCTGCAAGGAGCACCCAGAAGCCAAATCTACTGGCATCCTCACCAACCAACTTCCCAGCCTTCAGGCCAGTGAGAACTTACCCCTCTCCTCCTACTGTGCTGTATTCCTCTTCATCTGCCCCAGGGCCTGACCAGTTGTTGCCCAAAAGATATACTACCATGCTGCCTCCTGAGATATTGCTGTGTCCTGTCAGGTGACCCATGTGAGTCCCTTCCCTCAAAGCCTCAAGACACTCTAGGCCCAAAGGGGCCTCCCATTCATCTAGCCTAGGAGTGGGAAAGCTTGTTCCATCTCTGTTTTGGGGCACTAACCTGAGTAAGTTTGAGATCCTCACAATAAGCTGTTTTTAAAAATGCTTCTGTAAGATTCTTGCTCAAACACATCCTTTGAAACATCTGTTCTTTGAAGTTTTAGGACTAGATGGACATGCTGGGTTCCTGGACAAAACAAGATTATGGTCTCCATAAACTATCAAGGCCACATAGTGAGAAAGACTCTGTCTTTTTCAGGGTCTCCCATGTATGACTGCACCAAAGGAGGGAACCAAAGCCCATAATCCGCTCAGCATCTGAGCAGGATCAGGGTCTTTATCAGTTTCAGCAGAGGTGATCAAAGGAGAGATTAAATCATAGGAGCTGAACTCACCAGAGAGTGATTGATAGACCAATATTCCATATTAGCTCCAGCAGGAGAGTCATCACTGAGAGAACCCATGCTGGTCATCAGCACTCAGGAGGCCAAATTGCAAGTTTTCTGCTGGGTGAGCTGAGAAGATGAACCAGGGCAGCTGGATGTTCTTTCAGAGAATTACTCTCCAGCTCTGGTTGCTTGATGAATTGCCCTTCTCCACTGGAGGGATAGTCCTCAGTCTGAGGAACCGGTACAGATCATCTGAAGTCAGATCACACTCTTTTCAGACAACATTAGAGGAAATCTTTCAAAGTCTTAGTCTCCTGTGTTCCTTTCTCAATATTCCTTATCAGTTACCTTATCTTTCAAAAGCCATTGCCATTATGTGATCTAATGTTACAATTTCCCAGATTACTATTTGTTCTACATTAGCTACATTTGTGACGGCTGCTTCCCAGAACATGAGCAGGGAAGGCCATCTCCCAATCACGGTGACTTATGACTTACTGCCCCAAGCCATTGTGTTTTCATTCTTGTAGCTTCAGTTTCCCAGAATGGTATTTCTTAACTTTGTTTTCCAAAGGAGGGAGATAGAAGATGATGGAAAAAGACCAGGAACCGGAATCAGAAGACCTAAGACAATTTCCTTGAAAAAGATCCTGTATCCACAGTTTTAAATGGAGATAGAAAGGCCTTGCATGCCTATCTTATTATCAAATGAAAAAGCTCTTTGTAAAACAAAGGTGTTAGGTAAATGTTGGAATTATGGCTTTTCGGTGGGGGGGGGTCAATGGATTCCAGCTCAAGCACACTGACTCTGGGGCCCCTGCTCATACCACTCTCTTTTATTTCTTCTCTTAAGCCTAGCCAGCAGCAAAGCATGCCACCCCACACCATACTCTGGTAGCCAAAAGGGCCACAGGTAGGCAGGGATTGGGGTGGGGTGGGTTGGGGGAGTAGGGGATAGAAATTAAAAGAGCAAACGTAGGTCTAGCAAGTTCCCCAATCATGACCTGTCTGGAGAAGCAGATCTCCACACCCCAAGAGACAAACAGAAAATAACAGAAAACCATTGGATGCTGGCATCTCTCAAATCTGGGCCCCACTAACTTATTCGCTTTGAGATCTTGGAAAAGTCACTTAACTTCTCTCAGCCTTGTCATACAATAGAGGTAAAATACCTAACATGCCCTTTCTCCTGAGGATTAGGTAAGTTATGTAAAGCCCTGATCCACAGTAGATGTTCAACAGACATGGGCTTCCTTCCTTACAAGGTAGCACTTAAGACAGCTCTCCCTGATTGAGTTAGGATTATAGTCTATCCCAGGATCACAAAGCCAAGCACTCTAGTTCCCACAGGCTTCTCCAGCAGGCTCCAGTATCTATTATTTATAGCAACTATGGACATTCTAAAATGGCATGCAAGGTGTTGTGGGGGTATGGGTGTGTTCATTTTTCTGGACAGAACATCCACAGCCTTTAAAATTGTCCTGGACCATCAAAATGCCCAGAGTCTCTGCTACAGAGAATGTACCTTCCAGAAAGCAAAGATACCTCCAGCCAGGGAAAGGGTGGACAGATTCGAGGCTGTGCCACAGACCATCCCACTCAGCAAGTTCTGTTTAATATCTTATCTCTATGATTTGCATATTTCCTTAGACATATATAGCCATGATGAGAGTTCAGGGTTGTTTGGGGGTTGGTTTGCTTTGATTCGGTTGTTGCTGTTGTGTTCCAGACTCATGCAGTGATGGATGGACCATGAGAGTATGCAGTCATACATGTCCAACAGAGTACAGACAACTTGTGTGGGCCCACACACACACACACAAAGTCCCTCTGAGAACACTATGTGCTCTCAATTAGAACAATGTGAGTTGGAAAAATGGGAAACTGAGGTTTGGGATTACAAACTTGTCTCTGAAAACTTATAATACTAAGTACCATTTATTTTTTATGTATTTTTAAAGATTTTATTTATTTGACAGAGCGAGACACAGCGAGAGAGGGAACACAAGCAGGGGGAGTGCGAGAGGGAGAAGCAGGCTTCCTGCCGAGCAGGGAGCCCGATGCAGGGCTCAATCCCAGGACCTGGGACCATGACCAGCCACCCACGTGCCCCACTAAGTACCATTTATCTAGTCAATGCCTCCTGTATACCAGGTGTTCTTTCTACAATATCTCTAATTTTCACAACAAACCCCTAAGATATGTGTGATTCTCTCATCATCAAGGCAAGTGAGACTCAGGGGGTTAATAACTTGCCAGAGAAGATTTGAATTCCAGTTACTTCCAACAGAAGTCGAGGGAAGTTTCATTAAAAAGTGTAGAGTAAGGGGCACCTGGGTGGCTCAGTTGGTTAAGCGACTGCCTTCGGCTCAGGTCATGATCCTGGAGTCCGCATTGGGCTCCCTGCTCAGCGGGGAGTCTGCTTCTCCCTCTGACCCTCCTCCCTCTCATGCTGTCTCTCTATCATTCTTCCTCCCTCTCAATAAGTAAGTAAAAATCTTTAAAAAAAAAAAAAAGTGTAGAGTAAGACATTTAAGGGTAAAATGGAAACCAAAAAAGCATGTGAATGGGAAAAAATAGGAAGTGGACACTGTATAGAGCCTTAAGTCAAGAAAGAAAAAGTATTTCTTCCAATGACTACTGCTACTTAATAAACCAAATCAAATTTAGTGGAATAAAACAGTGACCATTTTATTATGCTCACAGTGTTTGTGAGTCAGAAATTTGGAAAGAGCACCGCAGAGACAGTTGGTCTCTGCTCCAGCACGTCGGGGGCTTTGGCTGGGAAGACTTGAAGGTTGGAGGTGACTCAGTGGCTGGGGTCTGGAACCATCCTCAGGCATTTTCAGTCATGTCGGGTGTTGATGCTGGCTGCTACCTGGGATCCCAGCTGGAGCTGTCAACCAAAGCACCTCTACAGGTCCTGCATGTGACCTGGGTTTCCTTATGAAGTGGCACCCTCAAGGGGGTCCGACAGTTTAACATGGCAGCTCAGAGCCTCAAAAGCAGGTGTCCAAGCAGGCAAGGCAGGAACAGCAACGTCTTTTTTTGGTTTAGCCTCAGAAATCACACAGTCATTTCTGGTCCATTCTATGAGAATCGAGTCACAGCCATTTAAAGTAAAACCTCACAGCCTTCCATCCATTTTCTAGGGTATAAGAAAGATATAAGAACTAGAACAGAAAAGTGACCTGGATGGGATTTTGAGTGCTTGAAGTTTACTGAGGCCCTGGGTAGTGGTTGAAGAGGGGGCAGGAGACCGACAAACATACATAATTTAAACTTTTTTAAACAGTGTTGATTTGAAAATCAGAGCACAATAAATTCTTTATAGATGGGGCTCACTTATTCCAGATCAGGGCTATCTGACCAAGGCTGAGTTACAATTTCCTCATGTGCTGTCTGTACAGAAAGCTTCCTCAGCAATTTAATCATGTAAACAAGATGCAGGGTCAGGGAGGGTTTGTCTATAACCTACTTAGGAAAAACTGTTCTTAAGAACTTTAGCACTTTAATCACTTTAATTGTTTGCATGCCAATTAATTGGCACTGCTAATTATAAATGAGTTATCTGTTCATTAAAGCAGGCTTAGACGAATGTCAGCTTAAAAGCATTTAGCAGTGTGGATTGCTGTGTTATCTGCAAGCAAAAACCACATTCCTTTAAAAAGGTCTATATTGGGCGCCTGGGTGGCTCAGTCGTTAAGCGTCTGCCTTCGGCTCAGGTCATGATCCCAGGGTCCTGGGATCGAGCCCCACATCGGGCTCCCGAGGCCTGCTTCTCCCTCTCCCACTCCCCCTGCTTGTGTTCCCTCTCTCGCTCTCTTTCTGTCAAATAGATAAATAAAATCTTTAAAAAAAAATAAAAACGTCTATATTGTAAGCAAAAAAATCTATAATTTTTTCCACAAATTCTGATTCATTCCATTGGGATGATATAATAAGATTGCAATAAATAAGACTTGAAGTACAAGTGGTGAGAATGGAAGACACTTCAGTAGACTGAGGCAAAAACAAAACCACGGGGAAAATGTTTTGAGCTGTGTTTGTAATGAGGGTAAAATTTGAAGAACAAAGATAGTGAGAATAAAAAATAGTAGAAAAGACAAAAGAAGGCAAGTGGTGATGGGCAGTCCTAACAGTGGGATCCTGGGTCCCTGTATTGTTAGTCTTTGAAAGAAGCAGCCTTGTTCTGATTCCCTATTGCTGGGTAACATGTTACCACAAAACTGAGTGACCTGAAACAGCCTTCTTGTTCTGCTGTTATTTGGTATCGTATATGAGGAATGCAAGAAGAGCTCACGTGAGCGGTTCCCTTCTGATCCACATATTGTCAGCTAATTCATCTTGGGCCGCTGGAACAGGATGATCCACTTGCAAGATAGTTTCTTCACTCACGTGTGACACCTCTGTGTCCCTTGACCTCTCTCTCCACATGGAGTTTTATCATCCAGGTTCTCCACAACATAGTGATCTCTGGATGGTCAAGCTTCTTGCATGGTGGCTCAGGGCTCCAAAAGACCAAGGCAGAAGTCTCCTAGACTATAGATCTAGAACTGCACAATGTCTCTTACACCCATACTCCAGTGGTCACAAGCCAGCCCAGATTCAAGGGCAAGAAAATGGACCTCATCTCTTGATGAAAGGAGTATCAAAGAATTTGCAGCCATTTGTAATCCTCTGCAGGTCCACCATGAATCTGGATGAAGTCATATGATATTTAAAGTAGATGAAAATAGGGCACCTGGGTGGCTCTGCCTTCGGCTCAGGTCATGATCCCAGGGTCCTGGGATTGAGCTCCACATTGGTCTCCTTGCTCAGCGGGGAGGCTGCTTCTCCATCTCTCTCTGCCTGCCACTCCCCCTGCTTGTGCTCTCTCTCTCTGTCAAATAAATAAAATCCTCAAAAAAACAAAACAAAACAAAACAAAACAGTTCTAAACTCCTTTTTTACTTAAAAAATAAAGTTAGAGTGGTATAAGTGATGACATGTTAGGCACTTATACCCAAACAATAAAAAGGCCAGCAGGGATGTAAACTAAGTCTTTGGAAGGAAGTTTTAGGTCTTCTCCATCTTAAAGATTTGCTTCAAATATGATTTCAACACAAACAATCGCCTTTATATAAACCAGAGTTAGTCTCTCACCCTGACTAAATACCTCAGTGTGCTGTGTTGAGAGTGAAGGTGTCTTCCCTCTGCTCCTCCAATGTACCCATAGCAAATTAGTCACCAGGTCACATCACTTCTTAATTTGTAACATCTCCTTTTCCACCCCCTCCTATTTGCATTGCCTTACTTTCCAGAGCCCTTATCACCACATGCCTGATATATGTCATTAAATTTGTCACAGACCTCCCTACATTCTACACCCTCTTCTCACACTCCCTGACAAATTAATGCCTCTTTCAGTTAAGAAATTACATATTACATCCCTACTCTTTTAGTATTAACCTTAAATTTTTAACATGGTTACTTATCTATCCTCCTTCTGGGTAATAAGAGGACCTTGAATGCCTTGAACTTCCAATCCCCTCCCTTTCTTCTTATATGTTATTTCTGTCCAGTAATCCAGTCTACAATGCTTTCATATTCTCTTAGTCAATATGTTTATTTCTTTACCCAATGAATATTTAGATTTATCCATATGTTTAACAACTATTTGGGTTTGTTTTGTTTTTTGGGGGGGGGTTTAATTGAAGTATAATTGACATACAATGTTATATTAGTTTCAGGTATACAACATACTGATTCAACAATTCTATACCTTACTCAATGCTCAGCACAATAAATGTAGTCACCGTGTGTCACCATGCAATGTTATTACAATATTATTGACTATATTCCCTATGCTGCACTTTTCCTCTCCATGACTTATTTATTTTGTACCTCTAATCCCCTTTGTCTATTTTTCCAATCCCCCGAACTATTTGTTCATTATTTCTTGGGCTCAATTTCATTCTTCATGAAGTGCATCTTTTTTATACAAGTGGTTTGCAAACTTGACATCACACTAGAATCACCTAGGGATATTTTTTAAGTACCAATTCTCAGTATGTACCTCAGAAGGATTAAATCTAAACTCTAGAGTATAACATAGGCATCAGTATTTTGTAAGTGTCTTCTGGTAATTCTTTTTTTTTTTTTTTTTTAAGTAGGCTCCACACCCAGCATAGAGCCCAATGCCAGGCTTGAACTCACCACCCTGAGATAAAGACTTGAGCTGAGATCAAGAGTCTGACGCTTAACCAACTGAGCCACCCCAGCCCCCTCTTCCAGTGATTCTAATGTGTAGCCTGACTGAGCACCTTCATTCTAGAAAATCCTTCAGCAAAGTTCTCTTAGCAGTAAATTGTCTCTGGTGTTGTCTGAAAATGTTTGTAAAGACGTTCTCTTTCATATGGAATTTAATGAAGTTGAATTTAAAGTTCTAAATTGACAATTATTGTCTTCTAGCTTGTAAAAGATGTTATTCCACTGTCTTTTGGTTTCTATAGTCTCTGTGGTGAAGTCTGCTATCAGTCTAATTTCCTTCCTTGGTAAGAAGTTTTATTTGCTTTATGGTTGCTTTTACAATTTTCTCTTTGTCTTTGAGGTTTTCAAGTTTCATTAATATGTATCTGAATAGGGAATTAGTTTTACTAAAAAATAAAAGTGTTGAAATTTATTATATTTCCTGAATCTGGAAATTCATGTATCTCAACATTTTAGAAAATTCTCAAGGCATTAATTCTTCTAATATTACCTCTCATTCTTTCTATTGTGTCCTCAGAAAAATCCTATTTCATGTATCTCAGTCTTTTTCATTCTATTCTCCATGTCTCTTAATCCTGCTTTCATATTTTTCTTTTTTAATCTCTCTTCAAAGACCTTCCAATTCACTTGTTCACTCTTAATCTCTGCATAATCTGCTGCTTACCCTGTCTTGAGTTTTTAGTTTCAGTTTTATGTTTCAACCTCTAGGAGTTCTATTCTTTATGAAACTGGCTGATAATTACATATACTCTATTTCTTTATATTTTTTATTTTCTTTTGTGTCTTTAATCAATTTAAACAATCTAATTTAGAGAATATGTTCAGTAATTCCATCATCTGAAGCCTTAGGGACTTAATTCTTTTGTCCCTTGTGGTAGGTTGTCCACCTGTGGTAGATTGGTTCCTTGCATATGTTGTAATTTTGAGTCATGATCTTGAGTTTGGCAGGGCGTTAGCTGCAGAAATCTTGTGCAATCTGAATTTAAGCAATGTCCTTCCAGAGTGTTGCCCCATAGGTGCTACTAGTCTGGAACCAATTTCATGTTAATTTCTTTGTTTGGATTTCCTGGATCATGCAAGTAAGGACAATAGGATGATCCTTATGAATTCTCATGAGACATTTTTCCCTGATAAGTAAAGCCAGCTGGGTATCCTCAGAGGGTTCTTAATTTTGTTTTGTTTTGTTTTTTGCCAGTAAGTTTTCAGCCACCATTTTACTGAGAGTGCAGCCCTCTGAGGGCTTTATTTGGGAGAGGGAGTTTCAGTTCAAACATCCTGCTGCAAGAATGCCCAGGGCCTTAATTCTTTGTGGTCTTTAAACTGAAGCCACTGCTTTTGAGACTGGCAACACATTCCAAGACAGCTGAACTGAATGCCTGCTTGCCACTCTAATTTTCAAGTTCCTTTCATGTTTTAGTCCCCGAGTCTTTCCTTTCCTAACCTCCTGTAAGTTCTGCTATGCATTTAAAAGGGAGTTCATTCTGTTTTATTCAATATTCTAGTTTTTTTGTTGTTGTTGTCAGAAGAAGCTTTTCAGGGTAATCAGTTCACCAACTTGCCATAAATGGAAATCCCCACATATATTCCCTCTAACTTCTGAAAAGAATAGCTCATAATTTGGACTGTTGTTCGCATTACTGGATAAGCAGCATTACTTATTAATATTAGTTTAAAATGTGAGTAAATTCACTTTTTTGTTTACAAAGAGTTTCCCTTTTTGAAGAACCTACCAAAAAAAGAAGAAAAAAAGTTTTAGGCTTGAAACCAAAAAATTATTTTCCAAACTATTAAATACTGACACAAAATTTTTTGAAAGGGAAATTTTGAACTTTCCTTCTGCCCTTAGTTTTTAAGAATCAAATAAGGCATCTATTGGACCAATGTGGTGAAGTCACTCTCAGAGTTATAGCAACTTAGGAAATTACCTTTGGGCATACATTCCATTCTGGTTAAAGCTTGTAAAACCAGGGTGGGTATTTTTTGTATATTTTGTTAATAACCCACAATTAATAGCTCTGAGCAAATTTAACTTTATATTCCTGATGGTAAAACATAAACCTGGGTAGACTTAATTTGCCTTCCATTTCATAATTCATTTAGTAAAACATCAGAGGTATGAATGAAATTTAAAAGGGAAAATTAATGTGGGCTAAAATGAAGTTTTTGCAATAAAAATCTATGGATTTCTGTTATCCAGATTATTTCTAACACAAATCAGTTTGGTCCACTGGAAGAAAAGAAAAATTTTCCAGTTAGACCAAGCCTTCTTTGAATTATTGGTAGCCCCCACACCACACTTTCATCCTACTATGCCTCACTATAGCTATATCTTCCCTTTCTATACTATCATATCTTCAACTCCAAATTCTGTAGGATTCCATGCCCCTTTTTCCTTCTGATATATTAAAAAAAAAAAAAAAAAATCCCCAGCACTAAATTAACAGCAAAGATAAATTGCTACAGGGGTTGTGAAGTTTTACCCTACAGAACTCACACAAAAGTATGGTACAATGAATTACCTATCACTGTTTGTGGCCTATCCCTCCAGCCAAACCCTCGGCTCTGTGAAAGAGGGGTCCAAGTTCTCATGCTTCTCACAGGTACCTGTGGCTGGCTCAGGACTTGGTACAAGTTCCAGTTTGGGTGAACACTTGATGATAATGATCACCTTGGTCATCATCATTATCATGAAAACTCCTGCCATCTGTTGAGCACATGCTTTACAGATTCAGTTTTAAGTCACAAAATAATCCTGAATAGTATTATTGTTGTTGTTGTTGTTTGTTGTTGTTGTTATCATCCCTCTTAATCATGAGAAAGCTGTATTTCAGAGAGAATAAGTAATTCAATCAAGGTCACACAGAGCAGAGTGGACTATATAGCATCCTTGTAAACTATTCTGGCCAGATAAATTTTGTAAAGCATTCCCATGGAGTAGACAAATGGGGAAAATGTGTGCTTCCTCCAGGTGGGTGCAGCCCATTGGACATGAAGTTTGGCCAGGGAACACTGGTGGGATGTCAGCCTCCTCTTGTCCCCTCAGTGGGGAGCTTTTGTGGAGCACACCACCTGCACAATCCTATGTTCAAACCCACAAATCTCTAACTTCAAACCCCATGGTATGGTCTTTCCAGCTTCTCCTCTGGGATTGGTCAGTGATGATGATTCATGTTTGTCCCTAAAATAGCTGGGATTTTTGCTTGTTTCCTCTCAGTTATCTCCTAACAAGTTAATATTTCTTTGTGGATAACTTGAATCACCTAATCTTTGGATTATGGTGCTCCATTCTACTCACTCATCAATGTCCACTGCTAAGGAGGATTCCCAGAGCCCTCTTTCCTTGACCTCTGTGCCATTTTGGTGAGTGGGACAATCACCATCTTATAACTAAACAAACCACAACTCCCACCCGTCTAGTACAAACAGTGGCAACATGGCTGCATACCTCAAGCCCTAAACAAGCTCTTGCTAACGGAAACCCTGACAAATCACAAAGCATAAGCAGCAATAGCAGGCACCGGGGTAATAATTTATTTTTAATGCCATGCTGTCTTTAACAGTGCAGTTTCCTCTAGGGTGTTTGCTTTGAGATTGCAAGATAATTACATCTCAGAAACCAGGCTAATTACAGTTAACAGCCTGAAAACCAAAGGAACCCTTCCCTCCACCCCACCTTTTTTTTTTTTCCTCTAGAATACTATACAAACTCCAGTTAAAACGCGCAGCATCATTTAGGAAACCAATTTGACTACAGCTTAGAGGTTCATTCTCCCCTCCTAGCTGCACGTGTATAACTCGAATTGATGTGTATCAGAGGGACCTGAGTAACACAGCCTCAGTGATTAGAATAAATAACAGCACTATAGAAAGGAAACAATGACAGCAATTTTCCAATAGAGATGGAAGTCTAAATGTTTCTGGTGGAAAACCAGGGTGGGAGTGTGGATTCATGCTGCAAAGATGAGATTACCTGTGGCTTATAGATACCCTTTAGGGTCTCCTGGAGTAAACAATCAACCAATTTGGGCCATTTGTAGAATTAAGGAGCTAGAAGGGATGTGAGAAATCCATCTGGTCAATTTTCATTATTCCATCAAAAATGCAAGGCATCATGTGCTGGTCATAAAGGTCTTAAAAAATGACAATTCCATGACCTGGTCATTCAGTGAGAAAACATTTTTTATCATCTCATAGGCACCATGCTTTGGAGCAGAGATATGCAAGCGGATTTTCTGGTTTTTTATAATCCTTACATCAGAAAGTTCTTCCAACCTTAAATTTAACTTGATGCAACTTCAGACCTTTTCCTCTACTGTGTTTTTACTGAGATAAAGACTTTCTCAAATAGATGAAGTTAACCTACCCTCTCCTTTGGATGGTATAACTTCCCATTCCAAGTACTTTGCAAATTTTTTATGCAAGTGTCCATATTATTTCCCAATTTGTCTCCCGTTTCTATTAGCTTTTGGAATGTGGAAGCCAAACATTACAACTAGCTCTGGCTCAGTTTGGCATTTCCTAGAAACTAGGGCCTGGATTTTTCTTTCTTCCATTTGTGGGGAAAAGGGGACTAGACTGAGAAAGAGAAGAGGAAATCCAATATTTCTGAACTTTCACATGAAAATTCATTTCTGTTTCTATGGTGTCCTGCAGAACTTATCTACCTGACATCATAGTCTTAAACATAACATAACTAAAGCCAAGCTTCTCCTTCAGGCTTCTGCAGAATACCAGTGGTGTTCCTCTCCATCCACATCCTCTTCAGAAAAGCAACACATTGGCCCTTTCCATCAGCCTCCTTGCTAGAGGTTCCTAGTTGCTAATAATGTAAAATTTGCATGCAAATGGTATTTCTCATAGTAACAACTCCTTAGCAACACTGCCTGACTTCATTCATTCTTTTATTTTTTTTATTTTATTTTTAAAGATTTTATTTATTTATTCATGAGAGAGAGAGAGGCAGAGGGAGAAGCAGGCTCCCAAGGAGCAGGGAGCCCGATGCGGGACTCGATCCCAGGACCCTGAGATCATGACCTGAGCCGAAGGCAGACGCTTAACCGTCTGAGCCACCCAGGCGCCCTCATTCATTCTTTTAACAAACATGTATTAAGTGCTCATCATGGGAGAGGGGACTCCACCACCTCTGTTTCTATTCAACTGCTCCTCTTACTAGCTCTCCCCTTAAAGAGGAGGAATTGCTAATCTTGATTCATCAGGACAGTCAGTGGGGCCACTTTTTATCAGCAGACAAGATTACTTTGCTCTAAAAGTCAGCACCCAGGTATAGTGCTTGCCTTTCTGCCTCAGATCCAGGTAGGTCCTGGTGCTAGAGGTGGGTCAGCCACCATTATTAAGCCTTCCTCTTCTACTCTGAGGGCTGACTGCAAGCTGTTCTCAGAGATCCTCTTGGAACAAGCCACATTTCTCTGTTCTTTGTTTCTCTTCACAGGCATGCCTGAGCATCATGGCCCAAACATTCCGGTTAGGGGCTGATAGAGAGGTGAGAGGCCCACTTTCTCCTCAGACCTAAGTCATGTCTCTTTCCCAGTTTTATCACAGAGTACTAAATTGGGAGTTAGGTTGCTTGCCTGAGGAGCACGTTTAATTAGCTTCCCAGGAAGACTTTGGGAAGACAGGGAAGATTGATAGGGCATGATTTGAATATCCAGGCTATCAATCATCACATTAGCCCAAAATCTTACCTCCAGTCTCTAAAATTTACTATATACCATGCCAGGTGCTAGGCTCCAAGGAGACAGTCATATGAAGCACAACTTTTCCTCCAGGGGCTTACGATCTAGTGGAGAATTTTATCTACCTTGGAAATGAAGTTTCCATTGTCATCATCTGAAAGAAATTTTATCCTTTACAAGAGAACATTTGAAATGAAATTTAAGTATGGTTTAAAAATTTTCATAGCAGAAATTTGGGGATTTGCGAAAGTGAGGTCAGAGCACCTGTGTTATGCTCTGTTAAGATCCTTATGTTTTATGGCTCTGCCTCAAAAACTTTATTAACTGGTAAAAGGAAGGAAATTAACTAAAGGATATAATTCTACCTCAAGCCCAAAATGTCCAGGCACAATTCTAGAAAAATGGAAACTACCAGCTGGTGATTGACTGTTTTGTTTTTGTTTTTGTTTTTTTTAATGGAAGAAGAGAAGAGCTCAGAACCAAGGAGTATATAGCTATGAGAATGTCCAGACCCAGGAGGGTGTTCTGATCCCATCACACCCAGCATGGTTCCCACTTCCTAACACATTTCTGCCTCAAGATTGGAAAATTAAGAGGCAGGAGTGTGTGAATAAACTCATTAGAGTTTGTGAGAAGAAAAGTTCCTACTTGAAAGGAAGCTGTGGGGACAAATGACATGATGGATGTTCAAGGATGCTTCCCTCAGAAGAGTTTTCATTTCTATCCCTCATCATTTTGAACAACCCTTTAGGGCAGGTAAAGGGCAGATGTTGCTGAGTAACAAGAAAACCATTTCTGAATTGTTCTCATAAAGTTGGGTCAACAGTCAACCACAGTTACCTGTACTTCCAGGTAACTGGAAAATCCCATTATTGGGGTCTCTGCTGGTCACATGAAGTGGGCAGGCCACAGTGGGTGGTTCAAACTAAACAGTCTAACTGCAACATCACAAGATTCAGGATGAGAGAGAAAGATTCTAATAAAACTCTGGGGATAGAATTCAAGTTGGATGAAATTTTCCTTGATAATAATAGGAGGAAAATAATTTGTATAAAATTTAAGATACTCTGAAAGTATCATATTAGTAATATGGGGTTTTTTAATTCTCTGGATGCTCTAGCTATTTTAAGCAATTTCAAATAGAAATCTTGTGCTTTAAATAGGTCTCCTTTCGTCCATGTGACTTAGATCATATCATTCAATTGCAAATCATCCAATAGCTGCTCACTTTAAAACACAGAAAAAAAGGGCACCTGGGTGGCTCAGATGGTTGAGCATCTGCCTTTGGCTCAGGTCATGATCCCGGGGTCCTGGGATCGAGTCCCGCATCGGGCTCCCTGCTCAGGGGGGAGCCTGCTTCTCCCTCTGCTTCTCTATCTCTGTCTCTTATGAATAAATAAATAAAATCTTTAAAAAAAAACACACACAGAAAAAAAGTAAGAGGAAAGCATAAAAGGACTGCATCCCTAAAGTTATAAAGGGATGGCAAATGGAATAATTTTTAGGAATAACCCAGGAACATTTTTCGGCAAGGTAAAACCTACCCTAATAACTTGTTTTTCCAAAATTTCTGTGAGTACTTATAATTCCCTAAAGAGATACCCTATCAAGTAAGTACATTCTGTTATAGAATACACTACTGTAGTAAAGATCTGCCTATACCAGGTTTCTCTCTGATCACTGTCACTGATGATTTTCTATTCATTCATTCATTTGTTCAAGAAAATTATTTTTCTCTAATTGGACCCAGATGCACAGAATTGGATTCATCAGAATCCTTGATTGATGATCCTCTCATCATTGGTCCATGCCTAAGCCACTTCTATTTAGTTATTTCAAATAATGTGTGAACCATTCATGAATGTACCATCCAAAAAATAAAACTGGAACCTTGATGGGGATCTACATCTAACCATATGCTTCTCCCCACTCCTCATTCCATCTTCTTGTTTCCTTTCCCCACTTGAGATAAGCATCCTTTTGAATCCCAATTTCATTCCATTCCTTTCCTTTGTATATAGTTTTATTGCATTTATATGTATTATATTTGTACATATATAATATAAATTATATATATAATGTATATGTAAACATGTATATATAGATGTACATGTATAAAATTTATACATATATACATATGTTTTAACTTTATTTTTTAAAAGGGGTATCATACTGTAACCTTTGGAAAACTATTTTTTTTCTTTAACATGATATTTAGAGTCATCCATATTGTTGCAATTTACTGTGGTTCATTTGTTTTTGGATAAAGCAGATAATATCATATCATGTGAATATGTTACCATTTGTCCTCCCACTCTCCTAATGTTGAGCATTTAGGTCATTTCCAGGTTTTTGCTATTATAAACAATGCTGCTATGATCATTCTTGTATCTTGTTGTACATGTACAACAGTTTCTCTTTGATATACCCCTAGGAAATTAATTGATGGGTTATAGGAAATATGAATATTCAACTTTAGAAGACAATGTTAAACTCTTTTCTGAATTGATTGCATGTGCAACTTCAGGAGATAATGTCGAACTCTTTTCCAAAGTTCTTGCAAACCTACTTGGCATTGTCAGACATTTTAATTTTTACCCAATTAAAGAGCTATAAAATGATATCTCATCATGGTTCTGATTTGCATTACTCTGTTCACTAATAATGTTGAACATGCCTTTACAAGTTTATTGGCCATATGGTGATTTTTTTCTGTTCATGTATTTTTCTCATTTTTCTGCTGGGGTGTGTGTGTGTGTGTGTGTGCACTTTTCTTATTGATTTGTAGTTCTTTATATTTTTTAATGTTACTCCTTTGCAGTTCTGTATATTATGAGTATTTTACCTAAGTTTATAACTTATCTTTCAATTTTCTTTAAGGTATCTTTTTAAAAAATTTTTTATTTATTTGACAGGCAGAGAAAGAGAGACATCGAGAGAGGGAACACAAGCAGGGGGAGTGGGAGAGGGAGAAGCAGGCTTCCTGCTGAGCAGGGAGCCCGATGTGGGGCTCGATCCCAGAACCCTGGGATCATGACCTGAGCCGAAGGCAGACGCTTAACGACTGAGCCACCCAGGCGCCCCCAATTTTCTTTAAGGTATCTTTAAATTTTTAATCTTTTTGGAGTTGATATAGTATGAGGCAAGAATCCGATGTCATCTTTTTCCATGAATAATGGATAACTATTTTTTTCCAGCTCCATTTATTGATCACTCTTTTTTTCTTACTGTTCTGATATGTCACATCTGTCACACCCCCAAGGTTTCATCTATGGTTCTCTAATCTATTCCTCTGGTCTATTCGTCTATCCCTATACCAATCCAGATTATCCTTCCTCCCTGCCCTTGCCTTTCAGAAATAATCTGACTACTCTAGGCCCTCTACCCCTTCATGTGAATTTCGGAATCGTTTTATCAAATACCACGAAAAACCCTGGGTTGTTGGGGTTTTTTTTAAGATTTTATTCATTTATTTGACAGAGAGAGACACAGTGAGAGAGGGAACTCAATCAGGGGGAGTGGGAGAGGGAGAAGCAGGCTTCCCGCTGAGCAGGGAACCCGATGCGGGGCTCGATCCCAGGACCCTGGGATCATGACCTGAGCTGAAGGCAGACGCTTAACAACTAAGCCACTCTACAGATAATAATTGAAACCTTTATGATATTAAGTCTTTTCCATAAACAAGGTACCTTTCTCTCTTATCTGGGCCTTCCTTTTTTAAGGATTTTATTTATTTGTTTATTTGTGAGAGAGTGCACAAGCTAGTGTGAGTGAGGAGAGGAGCCGGGGGGCGGGGGGTGGGGGGAGAGAATCTCAAGCAGACTCTATGCTGAGTGCAGAGTCTGCCCTGGGGCTCAACTCACGACCCTGAGATCATGACCTGAGCTGAAACCAAGAGTCAGACACTGGGATGCTTAACCAACTGAGCCACCCAGGTACCCCTGGTTCTCCTTTAACATTTCTTAATAAGGTTTTGTAATTTTCTCTCTAGAAATCTTTCACATCTAATGTTAGATTCCTCCCAGATACTTGATAATTTATGATAATTTTGTAGATGTTTTTTTCTCTTTAATTTTGTTTTATAGTGTTTACTTGTTTGGAGGAATGCAACTGATTTTCATATTAATCTTATACCCAGCCACCTTACTAAACTCTCTTATTTTTTCTAATAATGTGTCTGTAGAGTAATTTCGGTTTTCTATGTAAATTATCATATGATCTATAAATAACGACTGTTTTATTTCCTTCTTTCTAATCCCTATACCTCTAATATCCTTTTCTTACCTTACTGAACTGTCTAGAATCATCAATATAATGTTAAAAAGAAATGGTAACAGAGAACATCTTTTCTTGTTTCTTCTCATTCTGCATTCTCATCTTGGGTGATCTCTTCTACTCTCACGGCCTCAGTCACTATCTAGATCTCTATCCTGATTCATGTATTCAACTCTGAATTTTGGTCTCTTGATCTGAATGTTCCACAAGCACCTCAAACTCAATGTGCCCTTAACTCTTCATCTAGTCTCATCTCTCAACTGATGCCTGCTCTTCCTTTATTTTCCAACTTTCTAATGGAGCTACCACCCATGCTGGCCCATACCAAAAAACATGGAGTCATTTTTTATTCTCTCCTACCACACACCCCTCTCAGTCAACAAGTCCTATTGGCTCTAGTTTGTTAACCTAACCCTTCTTTCCACCCACTCTACCAACATCCATCATGTCACACCTGTCCTGCTGCCATAAGTTCCTAAACCATCACCTGCATCTGGCTGGCCTTGCCTTCTACCAAATCCTCTTCCATGCCAGTCTCTCTAAACTCTAAGTCTGGTCAGACGGTGCCCATATTAAAATCCTCTAATGGTTCCCCATGATTTATAGAAAAAGCCTAAACCCTTTGCATGGGCAAATGTCTAAAAGCTAGGCCCTTTTTGATCTGGCCCCCATGCCACGTCAGCCTCATCTCCTGTTCTCTGTGTTCTAACACTCTATGCTCTGGCCATCCCGGGGCCTTGCAGTTCCACAAATGTTTGGTACGCTCTCTCTTCAAGGTTTCACACCTGTTGTTCCCTCTCTGAATAGTGCACTTTCCCTTCCCTACTTCCTTCCATCTTTTTCTGGTTAACCCCCACACACCCTTTAGGACTCAGCCTAGACATCGCTTTCTCCAGGAAGCCTTTGCCCTACTATAATTTACCTTGCCTGTTTTCTCCACTCCTTGAGAGCAAGAACAAATCTTATTCACGTTTACATCCCCAGAACCCAGCGTAGTGCCTGACATAAGGTAGGGGCTCAGTGAACTCTTTGGAAATGTACAGTGAATCAGTACTGCTCCCTGATAAGAATCCTGTCTTTCAAAACTCCGTTCAATGCCTTCCTAATCCCCCTTCTGCCCCCGGTGATGTGGCCTACCACTTTGTTTACATCATTCCTTAGCACATGTCTCATGGGACTTGGGCTTATGCCTGATCCTCTCGACCAGCTGCTTGAAGGCTGAGATTGTACCTCATCCATCTTGGTGTCCCTACCACCTGTAGCCCAGAGCCTAGCACATAACTGATGCCAAATAGATATCTAGAGTAATAAAACTGAATTCCCTCCTGGAGCCACAAACCAAGCAGAGAACGTGCTTTGGATTCTTCTGTGCGTTGCATTAGCGTTCAAAGTACAAAGATTTCTGCCAACATCTCCACCTGCACAGCCTTCCACCTCTACCTCCCCAGTGCTGCTTCAGTTTTATAATGGAAGTCTCTGAAAGAGTGTTATTCATTTTACATAATATTATTCATTTCACAGGCAATGCCTCTTTATCTTTCTATTCTGTACTTCAAGGTGCACCTGCATGTTTTTTTGGCTTTGTTTTGGGCATTTTTAAGGAAAAGGCCTTCATGTGGCACTTAGTCTAGGTTTCCCTTCCTAGAAATATCACCCCACTCCTCCATAGCTGTTTATGAGTGTCACACTCTGCCATTTAAATATTAATGTTATGGAAACAGAGGAGAAAAATCGGTCTCTCATCTGATATGCGATGCTGAGGGAAATTAAGATTAATAAATGGTGACAAGCTCTATAGAGTGAATAAAAGTTAAATTGCCTTGGACTATTTTCAGAAGTTGTTTGAGCAATGAGTATTATATTGAATACCCCGTAACTATGAACGTTCTAAAAGCCTGATTTCTGACTACAGATCTCAAATGATAACCCAAACCTTAGCATTCCCTCAGAGCACTTGCTTTCTGCAAATTCACATGTAAGGGAAATCCTTTAAGGAGCAAAACCAAGAGAGTCTGAAAATTAGGCTTTCTTTATCAGATCTCAAGCAGCCACTGTAATTGGGGAAAAACAAATTTTAGGTCTAAAACTTTAAGTAACAGACATGTCTAGCAGGCAAAAATATCTAGGAAATTAACTAAAATTTTTCACATCTTCAGCAAGATAAATCATATCACATTGGCACATTGGCTTGGCCCAGCTAACTGCAGAAGGAGGGCACCCTCCATCTCCTGTTCTAGGTTTGGTTCCCAGAGCCTCTGTTCTGCCTAACCTTGTTTGGGCTACTGGTGAAAATGTAAGACAGTGATTCCCAAACTATGGTCCCTGGACCAGCAGTATCAGCATCATCTGGGAACTTGTGAGAGATATAGATCTTCCGGCTCCAGCCCAGACCTACTGAATCAAAAACTCTGGGAGTGGAGTTCAATAGCTTCTGTTTAACAGAATCTCCCTCCAGGAGATTTTGATGCATCTTCAAGTTTGAGAACCACTGATTCTTAACCCTGGCTGCACATTAGTATCACCTGGGGAAATTTTTCTTAAAAACTGATGGCAGGGTTCTATCCCCCCAGAGATTCTGATCTAATAGGCTTGGGGTGAAGCCAGTGCACTGATATGTTTTTATAGTTCCCCAGATGATTCTAAAGTGCAGCCCAGGTTGAGGATTTGGTCTTAGGCTCTGATTTCTTACTCTGGTGATGGCAACAGCTTCAGAAAAGAGCTTTTGGCTCCGAGTCTTTCCTTTCAATTATTCTCCACCCCTCCCTCCATACCCTCGCCAGCCCCACCCAGGGATTTATCTCTAATCCAGCAGTTATCAAATTTTACTATGCATCAGAACCACCCAGAGGGATTGCTAAAAACAGTCTGCTGGGCCCCAACTTTAGAGTTTCTGATTCAGTAGGTCTGGGGCAAGGCCCAAGAATTTGCCTTTCTAACAAGTTCCCAGGTAATGCTGAAATGGCTGGTCAGGCTTCTAACCCATGTATTCTCCAGTCACTCTGACCTTGGTGAGAAGGTAAAAGTTCTCCAATCACTCTGACCTTGGTGAGAAGGTAAAAGTTCTTTCAGTAATGAACTTACCCTGCAGGACCTCCAGCCTCTTACAGGTCCCCCAGCCTGTTACATAGAGTCCCCTGCTCCTGACAGAAGGCACTGCAGGGTCCTAGTCCAGAGTGCAGCCTCAGGGTCCAGGCTGCAGTGCTTAATCCCATAAACTCTCTGTGCCTCAATACCCTATCATAAAAAGGGGCATAATACCTGAAGGACCTACCTGAAGGGGTTGCTGTGAGGATTACATGCATTTATACATGCTGCATGCATAAAGAGTGCCTATATTAAGTGTCAAAAATATTATAATTAGTTACAAACATAAAGTTATAATGAGTTATAACTTCTAAGTTGTCATAATTACAGGTAAAAATAGCTCTCTCTAATTATTATATAGCCCCTCCCTCTCTAGAGTATAGACCCTGATGCCTGGGGCTCCACACGGACGGAGCAATTAAAAGGACACATAATTTGACATCCATACTCAGGATCCTTTGTCCCACCTCGCTCAAAAATGGAGGGGTTGTTAATGGACTGTTATGAGTCTGAAAAAGGGTTCTCTCTAGAGAGACCTCACCTACCATCCATGCCAAGCATAGCAGCATCTCTTGGAAAGAAGTGAACAGAGCCCCCAAACAAGTTGAAGAACCTTTGCTACAGTTCTAAAGGTAAATATGCCTAAAATTATTCCATGATTTCCTACTGTCTTAAGAATAAAAGCCAAGCTGTTTATGATTACTTAATGGGTTCTGGCTCCTTTCCAGCTTCTCATCCCATAACAAACCACTTGGACTTTTCTAAAAACACCCTGCCCCATGGAGTCACAGTGCCTTTGCCCCTGCTCTTTCTTCTGCCTGGGTGTTCTTCCCCCTCCTTACACTCCCTGCATATAAATTCGCTACTTCATATTTCTTTTTTCATGTTCCCTCAAAGTCATTTCTGCCCTAAAACTTTCCTGATCCACTGTCCCCACTTCCCCCTAGGAAGAGCTGATCATCCCCTTCCGTGCGTCACCTCCCTGCCCTATACAATCTACCATTGTGCCGATGAGTGCCTCTTTCCACGGCTAAACTATGAGCCAAGCCAAAGTAGCAACCATGTTCTTCTCGTTGTCCTTGACCCCCACACCAAGTGCAATCACTAGCCCATATTAAGGGCTTCATTATTGAGTGGGTGTATGAAATATCCAGTCAATTCTATATAAAATGAAGTCAGTTCCTGGATAGTCAAAGGACACCAAGAGAGAAGGGATCAGAAGTGGTGCAGAAAGAAGAAAGAGGATGACTACTTGAGATGATCCCCAAAATAAGAGGTGCATGGGACATAGAGCTGGTAACTGCTCATCAACAGGAAAGGTCAAGCTACCTGTATTAGTTAGGGCAGTGGTTCTCCAACATTTTGGACTTCTTTACACTCTTAAAAGTTACTGACAACCCCAAAGTGCTTTTGTATAAGTGGATTATATCTTTCCATATTTACCATTACAAAGTAAAATGGAGAAGTTTTTAAATGTTTCTTCATTAACTTGTTTAAAAAAAAATGTAAACATACTTTTTTAAAAAACTATATTTTCAAAAAAACTTATTGAGAAGAGTGGCACTGATTTTTTTTTTTTTTTTTACTCTTGCAAACCTCTTTAATATCTGGCTTATATTAGTGTATCAGCTTCTGCATTCAATCTGTTATGATATTTCTCATCATGTAGCCTCTGGAAAAGTCAGCTATATTCTTGTGAAAGAATGAGAGTGAAAAAGGCAAATAAAGTTTCAATATTGTTATGAAGTAGTTCTGACCTTGTGAGCCTCATGAAAGAGTCTCAGAGATCCCTCCCATGGGTTCTGGGACTACACATTGAAAACTGCTGAATTAAGATATAGGTCACCTGTGGTTGCAGGGAATGAAATAACAGCGACTTAGAAAAGATAACATTTACTTCTATCTTGCCTAAACTTCCAGATATAAGCAGTCCCCATCAATCATGGCACTCTTTCTGGTTGCTCTGCCATCCTTGGTACACATGGTCTCAAATGGCTCCCCAGTACCACCTCTACAATCCAGCCAGCAGGGAGGGAAGGGCATGCCCTGTTCCTTTTGAGTGCATGTCCCAGAATGCATATATCACTTCTCCTCACATCCCATTGACCTGACCTTGGACAAAAAGCCTATTAATGAGCTGCACAGAAGACTGGGAAATCTCTCTAATCTCGTTGGCCATATGTTCTATCACTGTAGATGAAGGTGAGAACAGATATGGGGATAATTCTTAGTCTCTGCTACATTGACCTTTCTCCCTAGACTCTGCTGGGCACAGTCCCAGAAAGGAGCTTGGACAAGCTAGGGCTTACTTCACCTCTGCCCAGAAGGTCAAGGGAGCTGGTCCTGACAATTAGCAGGGACTTACACAGCAATATCTCTTTGCCTGCACATCTGCCTCACAAAAAGGACTAACAGAAAACAAGGAGGTCTCAAAGCAGGTAGGCCCTCAGATAAGAACTAGGAGCTCACATAAAGAGCAGTAGATGGGGGCTACAGAGCAGTTCTAGTTAAGAGGAAAACCCCATGCATCGGTTATAAATGAGGCTCTGTTTAGGGTAAAGGCCAAAATCATCAACACAGCTCACAAGGCCCTACATGATTTCAACCTCTCACCCCAAACCTTATCCCCAGCTACAGCTCATGCCAGTCTCTCCCTCATCCTCCACATTTTGGTCATGTTTGACTGTCCAGTTTGAAGAATATACCTTAATCCTTGTCTGAGGGTCTTTGCATGTGCTGTTCCCTCTCCTGGAATACTCTTTTCCCCACTACTGCCCGGCCCACACACACTCATTCTTCATTCAGGTTTGTGGAATAAACAAAGACCAACCAAATGAGAACAAGCAAAGGGTATTTACTCAGAGCTTACTACATCAAGGGACTCAGCCACGATCACTTGAGTTTTGGCAGACTCAAAGGCAGGCAGAGGAGTGGGAAAGTTTCATAATGCAAAGAGAAGGCTTCAGGTGTACCCTGACTAGAAGCTATTGGTATGAGAAACCTTAAGTGGGAGCATCCTATGTGACTGGTTAAGGGTACATATTTGGCTTTCTCTGGTTGATCCTAAGTTGGAAGTAGGGATAGAAATTAGAGAAACTGTTACTTATTAATCAAGTCCCAGCCAATTGTTACTGGGGTTATTGTTTGGCTTTCCTGGGCTGGTTGCTAGAGATGGTGGTTTTTCTATAGCTTGACTTACAGATAGCAGGCTGGCTGCCTAGCTTGGTTGCTGTAGATGATGGGTTGGCTAGTTGCTGCAGATTGTGAGTCAGAGTTCTATTTTACATTTGGTCTGACCATTGTCCATTGGGATATCCAGTCTCTCGGGTCTCAGCTCACAGCATTTTCTCCTGGAAGCCCTCCCCAGCCCCTACCAGGGTAGGTCCATCAGTAATACACTCCTGCAGCTCCCTAAACCCCTCTTTGCTAACTCTCAGCAAACCTGTAATTATTTGCCCAATAGGCTGTAAGTTTCAGAAGCATAGGAACTCTGTTTTTTTATTATCCATTCCTCTATGTTTACCACCAAACAAAGTGCTTAGCCTATAGTAAGGACTCAATAAAAAATTATTATATGGATGGATGGGTGAATGGTCAGATGGATGTCAGACTTTTGCAGAGCTGAGAGCAGTGTTCTGGTGCTTCTCAACTGGCAAATTTCTAGGACCCTCTGCAAACAGTAGCTTAAGGCATGAGTTCCATATTAGTTCTGCACCATGAGCCATTATGGCATTCCAACAGAGTCACCCACCAGGCAAAATAAGGTCTCATTCCAGACAAAACCACCAAAGGTGTGAGCTATTTCAAATTTACTCAATTTTCCAACCATGGGTCCAATCGGTCTGGGACCTAACATCTACCTTGGGGTCTCCATCCTAGACTATGTTTCTTCCTAAGCATGGATCACTGACAATATCCTACAAAAAATTCTATTGGGTCCTGGTGCTGCCCATTTAGTGAGAAGATTACTCGTCCTGAAGTTCTAGCACAAACCTGCCAGCTGTAACATATCTTCCTGGTCTGACCTGATGGTGACCCACCGTGCTCTGTGTATGGGCTGTTTTCTTTTATTTTCCATCCTCTGAAGATTGTCAGAATTCTGCCTGTCTAAGCAATAAATCCATCTTTTCAGGGATCAATTGCCGTGGCTGGCTGCAATGCCTGGAAATCCAATTAACTGAAAAATAAATAAAAAATGAAAAATACACTGAAGTTGTGGCATAAATCAGCTAGAAAATGTTCTGCACATTAAAATAAACAAGGAGAAATTTCAACTTCATTTGTCTTCTTTTCCTTTTTTTAAACCCTGTTATTGATAAATTTAGCCTTGGTTCCAATTTTGTCTTAGCCACGATTTGCTCAAGTATAGATCTGTTGGGATGGCTATCTCTGTTCTAATTATACCCTGCAGGCGCTCTCCTTAGAGAAGCCAACTCGGCTAGGATTACCTTGGTGCCATATGTAAAACTTTAGGCCCTCTCTCCCTTCATCTTTTACACCACATGTGTTCTTAAAGGGGCATAAATCTGCTCTAACGTCGCGTGGGAAATAGGAGTTATTTTGGCTTTCTGGGACATTTTGAAAAGGACAGAGTTTTCATCAGTTGGCTGAGCAAAAGGCCTTATGCCTCACTGCTACTGGGTCTGCTGGGCTGGAGCCATGACACAGAGAGCTGGACAACCTTCCTGGGGTGCCTCATGGCAGTGAACCTCACTCCCAGCTGCATCCCCAGGCTTCCTGTCAATGCCCTGGAAAGGGCCCCACCGGGGTCCAAGGAACCAGGCAACCTGCAGAAGCCATGTGGGAGAGAAGTGACCAGCAAAGGCACAGAGGGATATCGCCACTTGAACTCCCCTCTGTAACTGGAACACATATTCGTTTCCTGTGGGTGTCACTGTAGAGGACAATCAGGGGTTGAGATCCTTATTCAAAATCATGGCCAGGGTCCAGCGTGAGAGGGCTCTGCCCCTCACTCACCATGTGACTTCAGACAGTCATGAGCTGCTCTGGATGTTTCCTTGTGTGTAAAATGAGCAGATTGAAATAGAGATTCCCAAGGTCCTCGTAGGTCCCGCTGTCCATGATTCCCTGTTTGGTGAATTTTTATTTGAGGAACATTTGATGAACTACAAACTAGCTCTTATGTCCTTCCTTTTTTCCTGTTACCTTTTCCATGTCATCACTGAATTTGCCATCCCTGGGTTATGAACATTATACAGACAACAGGTCAGGTGATGTTACCATGGAAAACAGGAAAACAAGAAGTCGACTGTTTCTCAACATTTCTCATCAGGGAAGCAAAATGACACAACACTGCTTCCCCAAAAAGCACGCTTTCACTTCATCCTACCTCTTAACACTCCCTGGATAAAACAAATGATATCAACAAATGTGAGAGGAAACCTCTCCCAGGCTTCAAAATGTGGCAGTTTTCAAATTCAAATCACAAATTTTCTGTTATCCTTAAGTGGTTATTGATTTGGTTTTACTAAAAAAAAAATAGTGCTTTACTTTCTAAATTTATTTCAAAATTCTGCTTATCCAGAAACAAAACCGAAAGGAGACAAACAGGACGACAAAAAGCGATAATCATTGGAGACATAGTCATGACTACCTAGAGGTAGTTCTATGATCATAAAACTACATTTGTTGCCACAAAGAATAGAAAACACATAGGGCTTAGGGTCTCCCCTTAAGTGAACCTGGAGAGATCAGACTTATGGAAGGAAGTTACTGGAAAACAATCTCAATACAACAGAGGGATACATTTACCCTCTTATTCCCAAGCCTGATCGCTATAGTATTTATTCATTTATTCTACAAATGTTTCCTGGACACTAACTCTATGCCAGGTACTGTGCTTGGCAAGAGGAAAACAGCAGTGAACGCCACAGTCAAAACCTTCTTGATGTTTACAGAGGGTGATGCATATATCCAGGGGTCATGGAAACAATGGGTCAGTTTCGGTGGGGGGCGGGGGAACAATCAGTTATTTAGCATAGTGTAGACAACCGTTCTTTTATTCACCTGTGGCTGCATTTTTCTAGCAGTGTTGGCATCAAAAAGGAAGCAGGAGCCTGAGGCTCTTATCTTTCCAATCCCTCTTTCGTCTCCAAGGCAGGTAGTTACAAGTACCAAATAAGTTTTTATTCTCACTATGGGATTTTTTGGTTTAAAACTGTTTATTGATCAATAAAAAAGTAGAAAATCACAGAGTCATTGCCTGGGGAAACTGTACTAGTAATTTTACAGCAGGCTAGATAGTAAAGAAAGATTACAAATGTTAGTAGGCAGGAGACCCAGCTCCTGCTGAAAACAAGTCAATTCTGACAAAAATCCAACCACCTTACTGACCTTGGAGAGCCTGCACAAGGTCAATGGCAGAGTGAATATGATCATACTGGTCCTGTTCCCAGTATGTTTACTAGCTCTAGAAAAAAGTGGACAGACATCATATGTATTCCCATATGCTTAAAAGTAATAAACACTGTAAATAACAGACTCAAGTCCTCAAAGGAATGCAAAAGAGAGCATACATAGAATTCAGAACAACATTTTAAAATAGATTTTAAAGTTAATTTTTAAAATAGGACTGTCACTGGGACATATTGTTGCCACTGTAACTATTTATATTAATAACTCTGACTCACCCAACGAGTCTTTGTAAGCTCAGAGCATATCCTGGCAGTATTCATTCATCCTTTCAGTCATCCCTTCTTCCATCTGCTCAACACGGACAACTGTGGGTGTAAGCATCCAGAGCTTCCACAGGAATACCATTGCCCTAGTTCTTACTCCCAACAATGATCCTAACCTTGGCTCCTTCAAGGAGAACATTCATTCCAACCCACTCAGTACCTTTCCTTCCACCCACTTGCCTTACTTCTTAAACTTCTCTATGCCTATAACCCAGATATCCCTAAAATTACTGGGGTCAAATATTTCCAATGCTCTCCTCTGTCTGCTTGCATCCTCACCTACTTCTCCTTCCTCCATGGCTTCATGGGTCACCATCTTAATTCTCTTATATCCACCTTCAGCTCCTCTGTTGTCTACTGAATGAATCCCAGACTTGATTTCTTCTGTTGGCCTTCTTTACTCTAAAAGACAGACAGACAATGGTGTATTATCTTAAATATCATCAGGAAAAATTGCCTTTTTCAGGGAGGCAGCATGGTCTGGTGTCTAAACAGTCATCCAACCATAAGTTTTGTTTATAAGGATCCCTGGAGAATGGTGAAGAGGTATGTGAAGGATTGCCTGTCAGTTGTCTCAACAGAGAGGGGCACCACCCATTCCCAGGTGAGCTGTCCTTTTCATGCTCATGGCAAGGCTCTTGGTCTTCAATCCTGAAACCCAAAAGGTGGGTATCAACTGTCAGCTCTGACCATATTCCATCAGGACCAGCCAACTGAAGAGATAGGACAAAGTTATTATCATTATTGGACATCTCAGCATAAAGTGGTTTCTCATTTTCCAGAAAAGGTCAGCTCTTGATGGAATGGCACCCTGCATGGGTAAAATTTGATGGGAAAGAAAAGAAGAGGAGAGGCTCACAGAACAGGGTCCTGTCTATGGCAGTCATGCCAGGTCAGGCAGCACCATTGAGAATCCTGGCAGATGGGTGGAAATTAGGGACACATCACCCCTCAGGCATTAAAGGATTGCAGAAGCAGAAAAAAATGAGAGCCTCATAACAAAAGGCACATTCTCCACCTTTCACTTTGGTCAAAGGGAGCCTAGGTTGTATTATGGGAGAGCAGCAAGGCCACGGAATTGGGGACCTCTTTCCCTACTCTCCCATAATAGGAGAACTTAACAGTGTGAGGAGCAGCGAGGTAACTGAAGGTTCTCTCTTCTGTCATTGGGTATCATGGACCCCCCTATCAAGAGCTTGTAGTCTAGCTTTGACTCCATATCTTGAATTCATGGGGGTAAGCCTGAAGACTCAAACATGAGGGGTCTATTCGTGTGGAGAACTAAGGACCCTCTAGAGTAAGCCCTGTGCTGAGAAAAGAGAGAAAGGAGCTACAGAAGCTTGGCTTTGAGTAACAGATTGCAGTCAGAGGTGACACACTCAATGGTCCTCAATTCCAGGTTGAGGAACCTATAGCAAGATCTAGTGCAATAATAAGATTCAGCATCCTATGAGTCAGAGGTGGAGAGAGACTGTAGTGAAAGCACCCATGCCTATGTGCTCATCATACCTGAGGTCCTTCCCAGGGACCTTCAGAGCCATTTGTGAGGCAGAGAGCCAGAGTGAGAATGTTGACTTGTGGCCGTCACCACAGGTGGGGCCAAGAAACATGGAGGAGGGCTACCAGGCAAAGACGATCTAGGCAAAGAGCCCCAGTTTTTCAGCTCAGTGCATCTTTTCACACAGACATTAGAGATGGCCCCGGCTGGGACTGTGGAGAATGGGTGTCAAGAAGTCCTCCCAGAAAGGAGGTTTGTGACACATGAAGTTTCCCCACATACGCAGGCCTTCACCTCACACACCCTGCTCCCCACAGATGTAGCAAAGGATGGCATCATCTCTCCCACCATGGTTTCTTTGGCTACAGCTACTGCTGATGAACTCTGGTCAAAGAACAAAAGGCCAAGAGACCTAGTGAGTCGTTTGGGTAAGCAAAAGACCCATATGCCTGAGTTGATTTGATGTAGTTAATTAAGGAAAACACCAAAATTAACTCCTTCAGACTCATTTTCCATACAATTCTGGCCTGAATGGCTTAAGCTCAGGTCTAAAGTCAGCAGCACAGTTCTGCATCCTCCTCTGAAAGGTGAAAAGATCACCTGTGCCTGCCACTTAACCCCCCCTGACCCTCCATAACTCCAACTACAATAAGAAGAAACTAGTACCTGTGAATGACAGAGGGTTTCAAGGACTGATAGCATTCTCCAGATCACCTGGCAGTTAGAGGAGTAAGCATTTTCTGAATCCCAAGTATTCTTACAGCAGGATTTACCCTTTTTATTTTTTTTTAAGTTTTTATTTATTTATTTGAGAGAGAGCATGGAGCAATGGGGAGGGGGAGGGGCAGGGAGAGAGGGAGAAGCAGACTCCCCGCTGAGCAAGGAGCCTGATGCGGGGCTCGATCCCAGGACTCTGAGATCAAGACCTTAGTCAAAGGCAGATGCTTAACTGACTGAGCCACCCAGGCACCCAGGATTTACCCTTTTTAGGCCTAAAAGTGTTCCTTTCTCTTTACAGATCCTAGAAAACTGATGCTCAGAGCAGGAAAGTGACCGCACACAGCCAGTCGGTGGCAGTCTCAGAATGAGCAGCTGGATATCCTGATGCACTTCTTCTGCAATTCAGCTGGGACAACCGGATTGACCTGGTGGATCTGGGGGCAAAGAGCAAACATGACCTGATTCATTCATGGTGCCTGAAGAATACAGCCCTCCAGAAAAATGCATCTTCTCAGAATCCTCTATACTTTGGCTTTCCTATCCTTGCTGGTACTGAAACTTCTTCAGGTAGGCCCATGCCATTTCTGTGGCCTTTTTTCCCAAAAGAATAACCAGTCTTTTCTTCTAATTTCTACTTAGTAATGTTGCAATAGTAAACTTTTTCCTTCCATACTTCCTCATTAAAGTAATGGTGGGTTGGTTCAGAGGAAAGCTGATTTGAGGTCCTCACCTTTGTAACTGAGCCCTGGTCTCTAATTGGGATCTCCTCAGCAGCATCTCTGTTGTCAATGGTAGGAAGACTTCTTCAGCTTGGTTATGAATTCTGATTTTTTTACCTTAAGTCTTGGACTCCCTACAAATAAAATTTTAATATAATTGGTTTCGGTGCATCTAGGAGCCTTTTAATTACCCTCTGAAAGATGCTTAGGCAACAGCTTGTTATTAGATTAAACAGTGTAAGCATCTGTATTGTAAACATGAACAGGTTTGTTACATTTTTGTAAACCAACATTTGCCTTCTATTATTTTTTTCTCTAAGGAGGCTCTTTTAGGGGTACGGCTCTAGTCCAACGGACAAAGTGGACACCGTGCCAATGGGAACACCATCTTTTCTCCTTACTCCCCTCCACATTGGATCCTGGCCATTTCAGACACCTTCATAAAACCACAGGGCACCTTGCAATAATTCAGGAGCCGATTACACAGCAGGCCGACTCCACAGGCAGGCACTCCCCTGCTCTGACGTAGCATGCCCGGCCATTTCACTGCTCATTAGCCCCTTTTCCAGAGAGTGAGCAGAGAAAACAAGAGGAGATGAAATTCAAACCCATCCGTTTGCCTCCTATTAGCTGCTCTAGTTAAAAGTTTAGTGGAGGAGCAGGCTGGAATGATTAATTGATATAAAGTTTAAGGAGTGTCTCTGAAGCTCATTTGTTTAAGCTCTTCTTCTTCCCGAATCACCTATAGTACAGGATGTACTGGCCCGCAGGAGTGGGATCGAGTCGGCCAGAGGGAAGATGATCATGGCAAGGGGCTGAGGAAAGAAAACTGACATTAGACTTTCTTTCTAACAAATCCAAGACTTTATGTTATCTCATACAACCTTTTTGAGTTTTTTAATTAAATTAGGAAAAAAAAACTATCCTATGGCTTGTAAAAACCAAAATGACGGCTTCTTTCTTTGTGTATTCTATTTATAAAAACCTCACTACAGAGAAATTCATACTTTCAGAAATAATAAATCTTAATAATGCCATCAGGAAAACTGACTCTTAATGATAAAGAATTTAAACAAGATACTAAGCAAACATTGCAGCAAGTTAATCAAGGCTTAAATAAACAATTAATAGTGATCATGCAAGATAAGCCCTTCAAAAAGAAGAAATAGAAGTTTGAGCTTTTCAAAAGGAATATTTACCTGTGGATAGAAAAAAATACATATTAAATTTAAAGAAATAGACAAGCAGTATCTTCCTCTAAACAAAAAGATTGTTGTCTCACACTTTATATTTGTTGGTTTATTCTGAACAGTATTTTAATATTTCATCAGAAAATTCTTTTCCCTCTAAGTGCATAGTTTTTTCCATTATATCCAAGTGTATACCCAAACTTGAAAGGTTTTACAGGAGGAATACATCTCTAATCTTTGAAAGACATGATAAAATGCATGATTTAGTGAAATTCACTTTATTATCAAATTTGCAAGAATATATCCAAGGCACACAATGAGGTCTCCCTACACATATGATACAGGCTCTACTTCCTAAGTCATTTTATCCAAAACTCAAGGACAAATCACCCATAGATCATGGAGAAATTGAGGGACTGAACTGTAATAGGAGTCAGCTGGGTTATAGCTATGGAAGCTTAGACCAACCACTTCCCTCCTTGGGTCTCAAGGTGTCCTCTAACTCAACAATTTTGTGTTCTAGGAGATAGGGGATCAGATCAGAAGCAAGCCCAGATGAGTTAGAGAAGTGCAAATTCAAAGTTCAACTGAGGGTAGAAATGATACTACATGACAGGTTCAGAGCTGGAAACCTCTAATTAACTGGAAATGATGAGGGGAAGGGGAGCGAGGGCACTCTCGGTCTAGAGTCTGAAGCTCAGCACTGGTGTTTTATGAATTTTACTGTCTCACCTAGATACAATCAGGCTCTCAAAACTCTTTGGCAAGGGGGGAGGGAGGATTTATAAGCCATAATGCCAATCTATTAATCTACCAATGGGGATAGATATTTATAGTGACTGAAATACTCCTCATAGCTATTTAGAGTGACTGTTCCTGTTATTAAGGTAACTAGAGCCTTGAACCAGTCATCAAAACATTACCCAGTGAGTATAGAATTAGTTAGAGCTGAGCTGAGAGAGGAAGGAACAGTATATGGAACTTCTAAGGTCAGATGAAAGAAAGTGTTCTTAACCAAGGGTCTCAGATCTAGGCCTGGGTTTCAAGGCATCT
This sequence comes from Mirounga leonina, assembly GCF_011800145.1. NCBI lineage: Eukaryota > Metazoa > Chordata > Mammalia > Carnivora > Phocidae > Mirounga > Mirounga leonina. Next base: position 31,807,598 of record NW_023270268.1, read on the forward strand.
GTGACAGTGCTGAAACAGTATGCAAAACTACATATGAATGTGGCCATGGGCATTTTTCTAAGAGTGTCCATAGCATTCATCATCTTCTCGACATGGCCCGTGATCTCTAAAATTTCATGGACTGTTGGGAAACAAAAGAATAGACTCAAGATAGACAGAGTAGTCTGAAGCAGCTCTGAGGAGTCTGAAATCAGGAGCCAGAGCTGAGTGGCAGGGTGAGGATTCTCAGGGAAGGGTTAGGTCAGGAAGGATGGGTCAAGCAGAGGCCTGGTCCAGGCCAAGTGGGATGCCCCCGCACTGACTGCAGGGACTCCACAAGAATCCTCCCTCATATGTAAAGCTGCAAGGCCTGCCATATCACCAGGGTGGGACTCCTGTATGTCCTGCTGAACAGTGCAGCCAATTCTACAGGATTACTCGTAAAAGATAGGAGGCATCAGACTGGGTCCCATTCACCCCAACTTCAGCCTAGCTCACGCCAACCCCCTCTGACGGAGCACTGCCCCTCTATCCCTTATCTTTTGTCTTCCCCTAAATCCATCCTTTGATTTCTTTATGGGCAAAAGGTGACACTTCGGGAAGACCCAAGGACACCAGTGGAACACACAAATATCACCTCTCACAAGAGCTTTTGTCAGAGTAGATGGTTGACTCATTGGGCCAAGGTGGCCATTCAAATGTAAAGTTTAATTAATTAAAATTAAATAAAATTAAAAGTTAACTTCTTCAACCACACAAGCCACATTTTAAATGCTCAATAGTCACATAAACTTAGTGGCTACTGTTATTGGACAACACATGTATAGGATATTTCAGTCATCACAGAAAGTTCTTTTCTATATAACCCAGCACTAATCTCTATAACACAAACAGTAATTCCAGTAATGATTCAGAGAAGGGTAGAGCCTGAAGCGAACAGAAATAGCTAAAATGCTTCAGGGAGGAAATTGGACTTACACTGAGCCTCCGGATGAGATGAAAGCACGGGAAGGGGCATTCGTTCTGAAGCATGGTAAGAAGAAAGGTGAGAATGAGGAGAAGAAACAGGCATAGACCTGGCTGGAATCTGGTGCATGTTCATGGTGAATATGTACTACAGGGATGAAGGAATGAGTGAATGGCAGGAGACAAGATATGTAGGTAGGCTGGAGGCAGATTGCACAGGCATTTCCATATCTGGCACCGTAAGTTAAGCCTGACAATAATAGCTACCAACAGTGGCTACCATTTACTTAATGCTCACTGTGTTCCAAACTTCATACCAAGAGATTTATATAAATTATTAAATTTACTCCTTGCAACAACAAGAAGTAGGTACTTTGGACTCCTATGATGAGAATGACAAAACTGATGTTCAGGGAGTTTAGGTAACTAATACCACAAACAAGCAGCTTGGAAATGGGGGGCTGTGATTCACTCCCAATGCTGTTGTTTCTAGTGCTTTCACCCTACACTTGCATGCCCCTGCCTGTCCTCCAAACATCTTTCTTTTTGATTAGGAAGGGTTTTGCCTTCACCCTTTGCACTGTATATCAAGTTTCCAAGGCATCTCTTCTGGAAATCAGTTTACCATCTTCTGACACTAAGGGGAAAACTCTCTTAACAGGGCCCCCTTCCTGGTCCTTAATAGTTTAGACCATGTGACATCAGCAAGAGCAGGAACAGGACGGAAGGAGTTTGGAAATGACAGCATTTGGCCCTGTGGTGTGGACAAGAAGCATCTAGACAAAAAGGATGGTGTATTCAAGGTCTCACCAACTTTTCAGTTGATGTCTAGGCCAAAAGTCATCGCCCTGTCTCCAGAGCTCCATCCACCTATCAGAGATGCAGGGCAGGATTTCTGGCTCCACGGGCTCTGGGCACCTTTGTGGCCCTTCTCACTGTCTCTCATTCCTCCAAAAAACTTGCTTGCTACCTTTCTGTAGGTTTGGGTTTTGGAGTTTGCACATATGGATCTCCCCCCTCATAACTATGACTACCATTTTTGCTGGCTGCTCCTAGGGCAGACGCGGCCTTGGATGTGACTAGGTTGGAATAAAACGTTTCCCACAATTGAGAAAGAAGTTAACATGCTTTTCCACACCTCCATACTTTTTCTATAGAAATAGAATACTTCATTAAGTTAACAAAGCATAACAATTCATCTCAAATTATTATAGATAAAAATTGATTACAGCATTTAGAGCAAGATCTAAAGAAATGCATATACCTTGTTACTACCTTTAGCAGTCATCATTCACCACTTAATCTAATCTTGGCACTCACTCACAGCTTAAACTCGAATTCACCCTGTGTCTTTCCTTAGAGTTTAAATCCTTTTTGGGGTTGACACTTGGCTTTTTTTTTTTCTTCAGGGTATTAGAGATTTTGGCACCAAAAATATTCCACATGGTTTCTCTCTAGCTTTTCCCAATTTTAGCTACCTTCACACAGCTTATCAGTAAGACGGTGCCCCACTGCAGTCTTAGCATTCTAATTAACAGTCTTGCTGTCTAATCACTCTGTTCTTCTCATGAGAGGCTGACCTTCCACTCTGTGCCATTTGCCAACAGCCAAGAAGAGAAATTAGAGTCAAGCCACAGAGTATACATGGTGCGGAACACACACACACATACACACACACACAGTAGCTTTTCTCCTTTTCACGTAAGAAGGAGGTGATTGGACACAAAGGGGAAGGCCTTCTTCAACCAGCCTTTCTGTCCATAGTAGTCAACTGTTTATTTTCTTACTTGGTTGTTTTTGTTTGTTTGTTTGTTTTTTAGATTTTATTCATTCATTTGAGAGAGAGACCATGTGCACAAGCAGGCGGAGTGTCAGAGGAAGAGGGAGAAGCAGGCTCCCCACTGAGCTGGGAGCCCAACACAGGGCTCCATCCCAGGACTCCGAGATCACCACCTGAGCCAAAGGCAGACACTTAACCAAGTGAGTCACCCAGGTGCCCCTTTAATAAGGGCTAAAGACCTCCCAACTCATTCACAATCCTCCTTCTACCTACACAATATTTCAACAGAATATAATATTTTTAAGCCAGATTGAGAAAAGTTTTTCTACGATATCTTATTTTAGTAGGTTGTCAGATATAAGGGTAAAACATCCTATTCCTATGTACAAAAATAGAATTCAAATTTGTACATTATGGGAATAAGTTCTTTCTGAGTTCTATGAGGGAAGTTGCTCTTCTAACAGAATCAAAATCACAGGGAATGCCAAATGCCAACTTGTAAATTTGGGGATTATTGGAATTGGGAAATCATCATTTTGTAACCATCAGGGCAAAGATTGGTTCAAGCAAGAATCATCAATGGTTGCTAAATCTGGAGGGGAATATTGATGGCGAGCACAATATCTGCATGGTCTTAAAGGGTCTCCTTAAAGGTGGGTGAACAAAATTAGCATCACCAAAAAGTGGCAGTCAGACTACATGTGCCTCCAGATGTAGTACTAGCTGAAGGTTATGCCTGGAATGCATAACCTGAACCTAACTGTCAGGAAACATCAGACAAACCCAAAATGAAAAACATTCCTTTTTTTTTTTTTTTAAGTACTGAATTCTTCAAAAATACCAATGTCTTCAACAGAAAAGGAGGCAAGCCATAAGAGACTCTTAACTCTGGGAAACAAACTGAGGGCTGCTGGAGGGGAGTTGGGTGGGGGGATGGGGTAACTGGGTGATGGGCATTAAGGAGGGCACATGATGTAATGAGCACTAGGTGTTATATGCAACTGATGAATCACTAAATTCTACCACTGAAACTAATACTACACTCTATGTGAACTAACTTGAATTTAAATAAATTTTGGAAAAAAAATACCAATGTCTTCAAAGACAAAGAAAGGCTATAGAAATGTTCCAAGTTAAAAGTGACTAAAAAGGCATAATAATAACTAAATATAATGCCCGATCCTAGACTGGACCCATTACTGAAAGGGGGAAAAATGCTATAAAGAACATTATTGGGTCAACTGAAAAAAATTGGAATATAAAGCTAGATTAGCTCCAAGTACTGCATAATGTTAAATTGTGTTATGAATTGTATTATAATGTAAATCAATTGTATCGTGGTCAAGAAGCTATTTTTAGTCTTAGGAAATATACACTGAGGTATTTAGAGGTAAAGGCAATGATGTATACAACATCATTTAAATCGTTCAGAAAAAAATTATGTGCATGTATGTATGTGTTAGTGCACAAGCACACACAAATGATAAAGCAAATCCAACAAAATGTTAACAATAGGTGAATATGGGGAAAGAGTTCATGGACGTTCTATGTTGTACTCTTGTTCTTGCAACTGTGTTATAGGTTTAAAATTATTTCCAAATAAAAAGTTGACAACCCCACACACATACACACACACATGGAAATTAGTAAAGGAAAATTCCAGGAGGGAAGGAAGACCAACTATCTCCATCTTAATGCCCTCCAGGAAAGACAGCTGTCCTCATTTATCCCAGCCCCTCACTTCTCTAAGAGAGATGGCCTCTGAGATCACCACAATTGCTTTCAGTGGCAGTTTGCTCTTCCTGTCTTGGCTTAAACTTTAATAAGTATTTTTTCTCTTGGTCCAGCTGAGGTAAAAGTGAAAAAAGTTTTTCAATTTTTGACTTTAAAAAATTTTAGGGAAAAAGAAACAAAAGGAACAGAAAATGCAAGTGTAAATCCAGATGAGGTTACAGGCAGATTTCTCATCCTTAAATTAACAAACCACTTGACAAAATTTGGCCTGCACCATTTACTGCACTCATCTAAATTCACCATACCTCTTACTTACTCGGCTTACCCAAAGTTAATGTGCCTTCATCTACTTTTCTCAGCAAAGAGATTCACTAGTAACCGTGTGACCTTATGGCCAGTGCCATCAGCCCAGAATTCTCCTTGCCTCATACAAATAACCTCTCCTTCCATAAACAGCTGGAGTGCTCACTAGTGATCAGAAATGAGGTATAGCTCTTCATTCCCTGTCCTCAAGAGCTCAGAAGGTATCTCAATGTCTTAATGTAATATAATGTAAGTTGATGGGAGTTTCACCCTAACCCATGAATTGTGCAAGAATGAACTGTTAAGTTTGATTGATTGTGGCTAGATTTTCATGAGGTGAATTTGAAGATTATTGAACACTACTTACAGCACCTAATAAAGATCTTTATTCTTTTAGTTTAAAAAAAAAAAAGAAGTCAGGGGATGACTGGGTGGCTCTGTCAGCTAAGCATCTGCCTTCCACTCAGGTCATGATCTCAGGGTCCTGGGATTGAGTCCCACATTGGGCTCCCTGCTCTGCAGGGAGCCTGCTGCTTCTCCCCATGCTTGTGCTCTCTCTCTCTCTCTCTCTCTCTGACAAATAAATAAATAAAAATCTTAAAAAAAAAAAAAAAAAGAAGAAGTCAGGGGTACCTGGGTGGCTCAGTCAGTTAAGTGGCCAACTCTTGACGTCAGCTCAGGTCATGATATCAGGGTCGTTGGATTGAGCCCCAAGTTAGGCTCCAAGGTTAGCGGGGAGTCTGCTTGATATTCTCTCTCACCCTCTCCCTCTCCCCCTCCCCCGATTCATGCTCTCTCTCTCTCCTTAAAATAAATAAATTTAAAAAAAAAAGAAGTCAGTGTTCTATTGAATCAATAAGTTCCTGTTTATGGTCTGTGGAGAGGTCTGCAGCTCACTGGCAGAACAGAGATGATAGATATACTCAGGGCCCAGTGACCCTCCCCGGGTCAGGTGTCATCTCTACCAACTTGTCCTGGTGCTCCTGAAGACACATTCAAGAGTCATTCCCTGCCCCATTACCACTGCCACACTTTCACCACCACCCACACCACCCCTTCACCTCCACTGCCAAGGGCACAACAAAGATGAAAAGCTCTTTTCCCACACAATATCAGTGCATATGGCCAGAGAGAAGAAGCTATTCGATCACGAACCTCCTCTGTCCAGATGCCTCTTTCTCAGATCCCAATCTAAACTTGTTCTCAATCCTAGTTCCCTTTGGTCTAGCTTTCCAAGTAGTTTATTTTTTGTCTTTTCTGTCCAAGTTGAGTTTACATTAGTTACAGCTAAGTTGCTGTCACAAACATATTTACAAATGTAATAGCTCAAACACAAAAAGAAACATTAATTTGCCCACATAATTATTCAAGGCAAGCATTTCTGAATCAGCAGGAAGCTCTTCATCATATACTGATTCAGGGACCCAGTCTCCTTCCAATTTGTGGCTACACTATCCTCTGGAACCCCATCATCCCCTGTAGTCTCTGCATTCAGCTGGTGAAAAGGAAAGAGCTACAAAAGGTCCACCTGCCTCTTAAAGGCCACAGCTTAGAATGGTACACATTGCTTCCACTCCTCTTCCATTGGTGAACACTGGTCACATGGCCCAAGCTACTGCAAGGGAATTTGAGAAAATGTAGTCCATGGCTGAGCAGCTCTTCCTATTGCTCAATTGGAAAAAAGAGATTTTTGGTAGGCAGCCAGCAGACCTGGCCACAGACCTTAAACAAAGAAAGAGGAGAAGGTTTGAGCAATGGAAATCACATAGGAAAACAAAATAAGGACTCTGAAAGTTTCTTTTTTGAATTACTTTTTTCTTTGAATTAATTTGATTTTTGCTTATTTTCAAGGAAATCTGTGCCTTAGAATTATGTTCATATAATTATTTGTATTCTTTATTCTTAACTTGTTTACTAAAAGTTTTGAGGTAGATACTAGATTCAAAGAGAGAGAAAGAATGGTATTAACTTTTGTTCAAGGCCAATGCAAACATTGTATGTCAAAATGCTTTGCCAGGCAAAAGATCAGAAAGCTCTTGGGCAGTCTGGTTTTCCCAGGGGTCTAGTCCCTGACTACCTCTCCAACATTATTTCCTACACATCTTCCCCTCAGACATCACACTCTAGCCTCACTGCCTTGCTTAGAAGATTCCAAGAATACTTTTGCTCCATGACATTTGCATTTTCTCTTCCCTCTGCCTGGTATACTTCCTCCAGATATTTCCATGGCTTGCTCCCTTATTTTAGGATCACTGAATAAATGTGGCCACTTTAGAGAGGCATTCCCTAACTTTCCTACTCAATATAAAATAGCATTTTCTCCCCAACTCCCACATAACTTCTTCCCTCTTTTTTTTAAAAAGATTTTATTTATTTATTTGAGAGAGAGAGAGCAAGCATGAGCTGGGGGGCGGAGGGGCAGTGGGAGAGAGAGAGAGAGAATCCCAAACAAACTCCCCGCCGATCAGGGAGCCCAATGTGGGACTCGATCCCACAATCCTGAGATCATGACCCAAGCCAAAATCAAGAGTCAGCCATTTAACTGGCTGAGCCACCCAGGCACCCCAACTTCTGCCCTCTTACTCTGCATTTTCTTCATAATACTTATCACTACCACTGTATATTATATATTTATGCATTTATTCATTTATACCCATCTTCCTCACTAGCACGTAAGCTGCTTATAGGCAAAGACTTTGCTTTATTTATTGCTATATCACCAGCAACTTAGATATGCTTGGCACAAAGCATGTGCTCTATTAAGTATTTATTGCATGAATGAGTATATTTGATCAGGTATGAGCAAAGCCATAGAAATAAATACTGTTCAAACCACATTAATATTTTAAAAGTTACCACAAAAAAGGAAGCTTTTTTGTTGCTCTAATTTTTTTTATTTACCATTTTTTTTTAAATAATGATGACTGGACATCCACAAGCAAAGAATGAAGTTGGACCCCTTCCTCACACCATACACAAAAATTAACTTCAAATTGATCATAGGCATAAATGTAAGCTAAAACTATAAAACTCTTAGAAGAAAACATAGAAGTAAATATTTGTGACATTGGATTAAGCATTGGTTTCTTAGATGTGACACCAAAAGCAAATTGCTAAAATTAAAAATGGATAAATCAGACTTCACCAAAATTTTAAAAACTTCATTCTTCAAAGGACACTGTCAGGGCACCTGGGTGGCTCAGTTGGTTAAGTGCATGACTTCAGCTCAGGTCATGATCCTGGGGTCCTGGGATCAAGCCCCACATTGGGCTCCCTGATCGGCAGGGAGCCTGCTTCTCCCTCTCTCTCTGCCCCCCGCCTCGTGCTCTCTCTCTTGTGCTCGCTCTCCCACTCTCTCTCTCTCAAATAAATGAAAAAAAGTCTTAAAAAAAAAAAAGACACCATCAAGAAAGTGAAAAGACAGGGCGCCCCAGTGGCTTAGTTGTTAAGTGTCTGCCTTCGGCTCAGGTCATGATCTCAGGGTCCTAGGATCAAGCCCTGTATCCAGCTCCCTGCTCAACGGGTAGCTTGCTTCTCCCTCTCCTGCTTCTCCCTCTCTTGTTTCCCCTGCTTGTGTTCTCTCTCTTGCTGTCTCTCTCTCTGTCAAATAAATACAATCTTTTAAAAAAATAAAAAATTTAAATTTAAAAAAAGTGAAAAGACAACCCACACATAATGAGAGAAATGTTTTCAAGTCATATCTGTGATAAAGAACTTATATCTAGAAATAAAGAACTCCTACAACTCAATAATAAAAAGGCTAATAACCCAATTTTAAAATGGTCTAAGGCTAAGAATAGACATTTCTCCAAAGAAGATATACAAATAGCTAATAAGCACATGAAAGGATGCTCAACATTATTAGCCATCAGGGAAATACAAATCACAACAACATGAGATACTACTTAAGGCCCACTAGAATAGCTATAATCAAAAGACAAGGGTTGGTGAGGATATGGAGAAATTGGACCTTCACTGCTGATGGGCATGTGAAGTGTAAAATTTTAGCCACTTTGGAAAACACTTTGGAAATTCCTCAAAATGCTAAATACAGAGTTATCCTATAACCCAGCAAATCCATTCCTAGGTACAGACCTAAGAAAGATGAAATCATATATATCCATGTACAAAAACTTGTACACGAATGTTCATAGCAGCACTATTCATAATAGCCAAAAAGTAGAAACAACCCAAACATCAGTCAACTAATGAATGGATAAATAAAACATACATAATTGTAAACATACAGTGAAATATTACTAGGCAATACAAAGGAATGAAGTACTGGTGTATGCTACAACATGGATGAACTTTCAAAACATTATACTAAGTGAAAGAAGCCCGTCGTAAAAAACCACATATTGTGTGATTCCATTTACATGAAATGTCCAAAACAGGCAAATCTATAAAGGGAGAAAGTGGGGAGACTGGGTGACTCAGCTGATTGGGCATCTGCTTTTTTTTTTTTTTTTTTAAGATTTTACTTATTTATTTGTCAGAGAGAGCACAAGCAGGGGGAGCTGCAGGCATAGGAAGAAGCAGGCTCCCTGCGGCTCCCCGCTGAGCAGGGAGCCTGACGCGGGAATCGATCCCAGGACCCCGGGGTCATGACCTGAGCCAAAGCCACAAGCTTAACTGACTGAGCCACCCAGGCGTCCCTGGGCGTCTGACTCTTGATTTCGACTCGGGTCGTGGGATCAAGCCCCAAATCGGGCTTCATGCTCAGCAGGGTGTCTCTTTCTCTCTCTCTCCCTCTCCCTCTGGCCCTCCCCACACTTGTGCTCTCTCTCTAAAATAGATAAATAAATCTTAAAAAAAAAAAAAGAAAAAGACAGTGTTCAGTGGTTGCTTATGGCTGGAGGAGTGAGGAAGAATGGGGAGTGATTGCTAATAAGTAATGGGTTCCTTTTTGGGGTGATGAAAGTTATCTAACAGAGGTACACATACTGTAAACAGACTAAAAACCATTGAATTATGTACCTGAAATGGGGGAATTGTATGATGTGTGAATTATAAATTTTTTTAAGTAATAAGCTCTTTGTTAGGTTTCTGTTTCGGGGACAGACTTAAATCCGTATCATACCCACGTTGTTGTTACATTACCTAAACCACTTACAATGCTCTAGAGCCATGGTTTTCAAAGCATGGTCCCTGAAACAGAGACATCAAGATCCCCAGTAATTTGTTAATAGATTCGTCGGCCCTACTCCAGACCTACCGAATCAGAAACTCTGGGATGGTGCCCAGCAACTTGTGTTTCAATAAGGCCTCTAGGTAATTCTGATGCTCACTGAAGTTACTCAATCCACTTCTTAGGAGGAACCTAAGATCTCTTTCCCTAAGACAAGTCTGACTACAAAATTCCTACACCACTCCCGCCCTCAGGATATTGACCACTGTCTTTTTGAATAATTATGCAGGGCTCCTCCGCTCTTTTCCTTTCTTCTTTCTCCACACAAGCCATTTAAGTCATGGCCTGCTCTGTATATTGCTACACACTCCCACCTCTCTGACTTCCTTTCTCTATGTGGCCAGGCTGGTAGAAGTAATATTCCAATATTTAGGCTCTGGTGAAGCTAGGAAATCCCACTTCTTAGTCTTGAGACCTCAGGCACATGGAAAATGCAGTTTCCTACTAGAGCATGCTACATTGTCATACTGGGTATTTGGTTTCCAATTTATTAGTGTTCCTTTTATATACAGCTCCCTTGGAATTCTGGGGAGAAGAGGTGCTCATCAGGCCAGGATAGAGGCATGTTAGGCCCCCAGCTGAATGACCTTATAATAATGCCAAAATTTCACTCTTAGTCCCAAGTACCCACCACCATGACATTTACCAAATCTTTTTTTTTTTTTTAATTTATTTGAGATAGAGAGAATGAGAGAGAGAGCACATGAGAGGGGGGAGGGTCAGAGGGAGAAGCAGGCTCCCTGCCGAGCAGGGAGCCGGATGCAGGACTCAATCCAGGGACTCCAGGATCATGACCTGAGCCGAAGGCAGTTGCTTAACCAACTGAGCCACCCAGGCGCCCGACATTTACCAAATCTTACCACATTTACCCTGCTTACCAAACATCTAACCCTCTTATATCAACCTACTTTGTTTCCCCACACCTCCACCTACATGATGAGCATGGTCAGTGAACAGCCATGATAATGACTTTTCTGTGCTCACTGCGGTTTGCCCAGAAGCTTGAGAGCATATACAGAGGCTCTAGGGTCTTGGAGAGTCAGTGGCAGAACCCAGTGGCTTTAGGCAGCATAGCTTCAGGCCTACCCACTACAAAAAAGTAAACCGCTTGTCTAAGTGCTACATATAGTTCAGTTGCCCTCACATGGGTCATACCAGGGGTGAAGGTGACTTCTATCAGCCATGCTTAATGTGCACACATATGTGTATATATAATATATTCAGAGATGTGGAAATAAATCTCTCACCAGCTCTCTTTCTACAACAGAAAACAAAAATAGAGAAAAATTTAACAACTGCAAACCCAGAGCTAAGTTACCAGAAACCAAATTAAAGCTGTTGGTGCTTTTATCGAAATATCTCTACCTCTGAGATCTAGTATCTTGCAACTTTCCATATAGGATCCTGTGTTGTATTATTTATAAGAAAACTATAAGAACCCTTTTACAATATATGTAAATGAAGCCATCATGCTGTATGCCTTAAACTTATATGTCAATTATTTCTCAATAAAACTGGAGGGGAAAAAAAAGAAAATAATATTCTGTCCTCCCTTGACAGCATTTTCTGGCTGCAGAAACCACTGCAGCCATGAAGTAACAGAATGATTTCGGTAATGTTTCCATAGCTACCTCGCTTCGAAGTGAGGTTTATTCTGTTTTAAAGTCTACTGACCTATTCACGTTCTTATTTGAAGTATTTTCAATCTAATCTCTTGTCTGCCTATTATTATCTAACGTTCTTATGATTCCTATATTTAAGGAGGTCCTGTATGCATAAATATATGGTAAGCAGGTCTTCCAGTTAGACAGAACAACGTGATGATTTTTTTTTTCTTTTTTTCTGTTCCCTTCTCATCTGATGTGTGTCCTGCCCTTGCATTGCAAGGAAATGTTCCCAAGGTTTTGGGAGGTAAAGGCTGTTTAAGGTGCACTGGTGCCCTCTTGTGGTCCCTCTGGCCTTGTGGGTGTTTCCTGGAAGCCTCTTCCACAGACAATTGTCTTGAAAGAAGTTAAGGAGAAAGGATCACTCAAAATGCCATTGTTGATTGTCATAGGTGTCCTTGTGTCCATGTCTTTTGCCCCCTGCAGGCGTGAGGTCTGTCTAGGATAGGCAGCCTCTCCTGAGACTCTGCTCTTCCCTCCAAGGCAGAGGCCTCATTACAAACGAATGCTGTTCAAGGGTTAAGCCATGGGAAGTGACCCGGGCCACCTCTCAGGGGAAGATGGTGCACCAAACAACTCTCAGAAAGGCTCTGAAATGAAGGCAACCCAGAGAAAGGGGAGATGGGGCTTCATTTCAACAGAACATAGCCCATCCTCAAAAGAGAAAGCAAGCCTTTTAGAAGCTGAAAAAATGAAGCTCCAGTGCTGGGTGGAAAATCAATACAAAACAACCAATAAAATTTTAATTGATTCAATGCAATGAGTTTTTTTTTTCAATAAACATGAGAGGGAGTGAATGATATACGGTCCCATCATTGTCCACTAGAACTTTCTGTGATGGTAGAAGGTTCTCTGTCTGTGCTATCCAATACAGTAATCACTACCTACATGGGCTACTGAGCACTTGAAATGTGGCTAGTGACACTGAGAAACAGAACTTTGTATTTCATTTCATTTTAATTAATTTAAATACCATATGTGTCTAGTGGCCACCATTTTGGATGACACAGGTTGAGGTGGACAGACAAGACTACACAGACAACCACAATATAAGCAGAGTTTATAGTACAGGAAAGTACAAAGAAAGATCCATGGTGGGAAGGATGAGTTGAGATGATCAGAGAAGAATCCTAGAAGATGAGGCATTTGAGCTACACCTTGAAGAATGTAGCCAAGGAAGTACTAAAAATCCCTATCTTTCTAGGCAGAGAGGATAAGGAATGCATTCTAGCTGGCAGGAATAGCATGTCCAAAGGCATGGAGGTGGGAAACTGTAAGTAAATGTCTAAGGAACAGAGGTGTGGAATGTGAGGTACATGTGGCTGGAAAGGATTATGGAAGCATCCATAGAAATAAGGATTCTGAGGTCTTGACTACCTTGAAAGGTATTTTGGTTAAAATCAATAGTCAGTGGAACCTGTAATAATCTCTCCAGAGGCTAGGAGGGGAAATGGGAGCCTGTTCTAACACTAGGGCTTTGGGTAGAAGTCACTGAAGGTTAGCTATTACACTCAGAGTTCTAGTTTAGGCTTATTAGCCTAATGGCTGCGTGTGGAGGGATTGCAGGGACCAGGCCTCAAGACAGAGTATCAGCAGAGAAACATTGCAACAGTTGGTCCAGCGAGAAACAGGGAAGGGACTTAATCAGGATGAGGGACCTGCTGGGCTCTGGGCTCCCCAGTCTCCCGCATATGATATTTCAGAACTATCATGCTACTGTAACCATAATGAAGCCAAAGACTCAGAGCAGCTTCATACCCTAAGACACATGCCATCCAGCAATCAAAAATTTATTTCAAGATAACTTGAGTTCTTTCTTGCATTTCTCAGACACCTTTGCACGGCCTCCATTCATACCCTGGCACCTGGAGGGCCATGGCACTCAAAGAACTTCTCTTTCCCCTCCCATCTACTTCACTCATTCCCCCACAGCTGCTCTCACATGTGCCCTCCCCACCCCACCCCACCCCCTGCCCCAAACTGCCTGGAAAACTTTTCCATCACTAGGTCCTGAGCTTCCTGTGCTTCCACCTTCTCTCTTTCTTCTCAGCACTCCGCTCTCTCTCCATCCCCTGGTCTCCATTTTCTGCCCCTCTAAACTCCAAGGAACGAGTTTCCTTATTGTGTAAGGGAGAGCAAGAAGCAAAGCATGCAAAGCCAAAACAACCCCTACACACACACACACACACACACACACACACACACACGGTTATCCCATACACAAATGAACACCCTAGAGAGTCTGGTAGTCCACTATCTCCACCTTTCCGCCCCCTGCTTTTCTCCCATCTTTTTCTGGAGTAACTTCAAAGTAGGGACCTCGGACCAGAAGCATTGTGTCACCTGGGAGCTCGTCAAAAATGTGTGCGTGAGCCCTAGTCCAAACTACTGAATTCCAATATTGGGGGAAAGAGCCCGGGAAACTGTTTTAATGTGCCTGCCAGGAGACTCTAATCATTAAATTTGAAGAATCACTGGCCTAGCAGATTTGAAAGCCATTAATCTCTTGTACCTGCAGAGGTGCTGCCCAGTGAACTTGACTAGATCCATCTGCCCCTTTTAATAAATCTTGGGACTAGGTAATCAGAAGTTTCCCAGACAGAGACATGTCCATATTCACACTTAATCCTCCCTCCCTACAAGAGTTTTGGCTAGGGCAGTGTTTCATGACCTCTTGTACATCATGGCTAATGAGGAAAATGAGAGGATTTGGAGGCACATGAGTAAACACAAAGTGATCTCCCCCAGAGGAGCCCCGCTATGGGGAGGACAGTCACAAGATTTCCCTGTCTGCCTTAAAGGAAGCAAATGTGAGACCATCTCCTAATGCCCAAATATTGGGTTCTGTCTCACCCATACTGGGGCCCTGAAACACAGCAAGTGGAAGCCTAAGTAGCTGCCAGAGTCCTTCTGGTGGCCCATTCTGCCATATAAGAAGCACATTAGAGGGATGAACCTTACCCATATCACTTTCTGCTTCAAAATCCAGCCCTAGGAGCTTAAATCTGTACTTGGTTACCTAATCCTGTTCCATGTTATCTACTAGTCTGGTCTCCCTTTCTCCTGCTTATCAACAGGAGAATTGGAATGAGCTTTCAAGGTAGTGATGACTTCCAATACAGTTACCTGACTAAACCTTGGCCTTTGGTTCTCCTGCTCCTTAGCAGACTGCCTGCTGCAGTACTTATTCTAGTAAGATCACAGGCAGGACACACTTCTTGATGATTTGTGCATGTGTATGAATCCAGCATGGGAATTATAGTTGTGGCCCACCTCATCATACATCCACTCCTGGGTGTCGGGCAGTCCTGCTCAGAAAAGCCCATCTTTGGTGAGTCTGTATTTATCCTCACTTCCTCATCAAGGTATCAGTTTCAAACCACTTCTCTCCATCTCTATGATTTCTTCTTCCCCTCTTCCTTCTCTTCTTTCCCTCAGTTATTCTCCCCTTCCATTTTTTTCCCACTTTCATATTTTTCCCATGAGGAAAAAAAAAATGCACTACATTAGCTAATGTCTACTGGAAAGAGCACCAAAGTTGGAATCCAGCTCCCTAGATTGAAGTATCAACTCTCTAATGATATATCTATAAGATGTAGACAATAATGCTTTTTTCTCAGAGCTCGTAAACAATTACTAAAGAGCTACAATGCACTGAGCACTGTGCTAGGTATTGGGGATATATTAGTGATCACTAATAATTATATGCCAGCAACTGTGAGAGGTACTCTGGAAGATGATACAGAGTGCCATCACAGCATCTGGCATGAAGGTTCATCTTTTTCAGGAGGGGGCTTAGAGTTGCCACAAGTATATGACAGAACACTGTGAACTATAAAATCATATGGAAATGTAAATTATAATTTATATTCTGATCTATTTCTCCTCTGTCTCATTTCCTCATTCCTTTTCCTTCTCTTGCTGCTTTTGGGGGGGGGGGGTGCCTCAAATCAACTCTAGGTTCTCAAGCAAGGATTACCATCTATAGATTTAATGCAAGGTACCCAAACCAATACAGTAACAGATTCAATGCAATCCCTATCAAAATTTCAATTGCATTTTTTAAAGAAACAGAAAAAATGATTCTAAAACTTGTATGGAATCACAAAAGACCCTAAACATCCAAAGCAATCTTGAGAAAGAATAAATCTGGAGGTATCACACTTCCTGATTTCAAACTATACCTCAAAGCTATAGTTAGTCATCAAAATCATATGGTTCTAGCATAAAATCAGACACATAGACTAATGGAACAGAATTGAGAGCCCAGAAATAAACCCATGTATATACAATCAGCTAATATTTGACCAGGGAGCCAAGAATACCCAATGTGGAAAAGATAGTCTCTTTGGGGCACAGTCGGTTGGGCGTCTGTCTTTGGCTCAGGTCATGATCCCGGGGCCCTGCAATTGGGCCCCACATTGGGCTCCTTGCTCGGCAGGGAACCTGCTTCTCCCTCTCCCTCTGCCGGCCGCTCTGCCTGCTTGTGAGCTCTATCTCTCTGTCAAATAAATAAATAAAATCTTAAAAAAAAAAAAAAAAAAGATAGTCTCTTCAATAAATGGTGCTTAGGAAACTGGATAATCATATTCAAAGGAATGAAACTAGACCCATAATTTACTCCACTGACTAAAATTAACTCAAAATGGATTAAGGACTTAAATGTAAGACCTGAGACTATGAAACTCCTAGAAGAAAATATAAAAAAAAATTACCTGACATTGGTTTCAGCAATATTTTTTTGCATATGACACATAAAACACAAGCAATAAAAGCAAAACTAAACAAGTGGGACTACATCAAACTGAAAAGCTTCTGCAGAACAGAAGAAATGGTTGATCAACATAATGAAAAGTCAATCTACAGAATGGGAGAAAATAATTGCAAATCATATATCCGCTAAGGGGGTTAATATCCAAAATATATATAGAACTCCTACAACTCGATGGCAAAAATAATAATCCAACTTTAAAATGGGCAAAGGGCCAGAATAGACAGTTTTCCAAAGAAGACATACAGATGGCCAACAGGTACATGAAAAAGTGCTCAACATCAGTCATCATCAGGGAATGCAAATTAAAACCACAGTGAGGTATCACTTCATACCTATTAGATTGGCTATCATCAAAAAGACAAGAAACAACAAGTGTTGGCAAAAATGTGGAGAAAGGGGAATGCATTGTTGGTGGAACATAAATTAGTATAGCCACAAGGAAAACAGTATGGAGGTTCCTCAAAAAACCGTAAATAGAACTACCGTATGATTCAGCAATCCCATTTCTGGGTATGAAATGAAATCACTATCTCAAAGAGGTATCAGCACTCTCATGTTCATTGCAGCATTATTTACAATAATCAAGATATGGAAACAACCTAAGGGTCCATTGATGGATGAATAAAGAAAATATAGTATGTATATACAATGGAATATTATTCAGCCATAAAAAAGAAATTCCTGTCATTTGCAACAGCATGGATGAAACTTGAGGGCTTTGTGCTAAGTGAAATCAGTCAGACAGAGAAAGGCAAATACAGTATGATCTCACTTATATGTGAAATCCAGAAAAGTCGAACTCATGGAAATAGAGAATAGAATGGTGGTTGTCAGTGCTGAGAAGTGAGGGAAGGTTAGAGGAAATGGGGAGATGTTGGTCAAAGGGTAAAAACTTCCAGTTATAAGATGAATAAGTCCTGAGGATCTCATGTACAGCTTAGTAACTATAATTAACCGTACTGTACTATATACTTGAAAGTTGGTAAGAGAGTAGATCTTAAACGTTCTCACCACACACACACACACACACACACACACACACACACACACACACACAGAAGACAACTATATGAAGTGATAGATGTGTTAACTAACCTTATTGTGGTAACTATTACACAATATACATGTATATCAAGTCATCATGTCATACACCTTAAACTTACACAATGTTATGTATCAATTATATCTCAAAGCTGGAAAAATAAGATAAAATAAAATAAATAGAAACACTACATCTTTATATAATCAGAAAAACTCTTAGTAAATATTTAGGGAGAATGGGATGGAATACAGGGTTTGGAAATAAAGATGAATCCTCAAGAATTTTTAAAATAAGGTAAGCATTTATTCAGCATTTATTGAATATCCATACCTGCCAGATGCAGTGTCAGGCACTGAAGATACAGTGAAAACGGACATGTGCCCTACTAGGTATTTGCCCCAAAGATACAGATGTAGTGATCTGAAAGGGGACCTGCACCCCAATGTTTATAGCAGCAATGTCCACAGTAGCCAAACTATGGGAAGAGCCCAGATGTCCATTGACAGATGAATGGATAAAGAAGATGTGGCATATATATACTATGGAGTATTACTCAGCCATCAGGAAGGATGAAATCTTACCATTTACATTGACATGAATGGAACTGGAGGGGATTATGCTGAGCAAAATAAGTCAATCAGAGAATTAATAATTATCATATGGTTTCAGTTATATGAGGAATATAAGAAATAGCACAGAGGATAATAGGGGAAAGGAGAGAAAAACGGAATGGGAAGAAATCAGAGAGGGGGACAAACCATGAGAGACTCTTAACTATGGGAAAGAAACTGAGGGTTGCTGAAGGGGAGGTGGGGGGATGGGGTAACTGGGTGATGGACATTAAGGAGGGCACTTGATGTGATGAGCACTGGGTGTTATATGCAACTGATGAATCACTGAACTCTACATCTGAAACTAATGATGTTCTATAGGCTGGCTAATTGAATTTAAATAATAAAGACATGGGCCTACCCTCATGGAGCTCACATCTGCAGGGGAGACAGCTGAGCACACAGCACACTGCGACAAGTGCTTTGACATGAGAAGGACTGAGGGGAGTATAGACGAGTGGCTCCTAAACCAGCTTGGAATGTCAAAGGAGGCTTTGCAGAGGAGACAAGATCTGAGCTGGGTCCAGAAGGACAGGTGGAGGAGTTACCAGGCTCGCCAAACTGAGGGAAATACATATCACCTCAAAGCAAACATAAAAATAGCTACAGAGCAGACTATGGACTCTGAGAAACAAACTGAGGGTTCTAGAGAGGAGGGGGGTGGGGGGATGGATTAGCCTGGTGATGGGTATTAAAGAGGGCACGTTCTGCATGGAGCACTGGGTGTTACACGCAAACAATGAATCATGGAACACTACATCAAAGCTAATGATGTAATGTATGGTGAGTAACACAACATAATAATAATTTTAAAAATAGCTACAGAGCAGGAAAAGTCTTTAGAGAACTATAGAGAGAGCATTTCAAATATTCCAAAGACCAGAATGTCTTCTCTCCCTAGAACAGCCACAGAGGGAGAACATAAGATGGCAGTGGTTCCATGGGATTGCACAAAGCAGGGAGGCCTTGAAGCATCTGACAGAAACTGCAAGTCTAAGACAAGTCGACAAGACATGGGGGCTCACTTGCTCCTTGGGGTGGGAGTTGGACAGAGTGAAGTGATAGAACCTTCCTGGAGGACAAGGCAGCATTATGTATTGAAAGCCTCAAAAATGTCCCTGGTTTCTGACCTAGTAATTCAACCTTTAGAAATGGATCCTAAGTGAAGATTTTCATACAAGAATGTTTATAATGGCATTATTTTCAAATGCTGAGGAACTGGAAACAAGCCAAGTAATGGTTAGATGAACTGCAGCACAATAAAATAGTAGATGACAATTATAATCGTGCTCTTAAACAGCACTTAATGATAAGGAAAATGCTCAGGATATAATTTCAAGTGCAAAAAATAGGATACAAAACTGTATGTATGGCATGATTCATTTTATTAAAAATGTATCTATATATTATGTATATATGTGTATGCAAAGAAAAAAGACTGGAAGGAAAACTATCAAAATATCAGCAGTGGTGGCATTACAAGTAGTTTTCATTTAGTTATTTAAGCTTTTCTTTATATTCCAAGTTTTTATCCTATGTATGCCCTGCTATTATCAGGGAAAATTACAGACATTATAAAAGAAAATGTTAACAGAGGCTATCTCTAGAAAATGAGGTTAAAGTTGACTTTTTAAATTCTTCGTGCTATCCAAAATATTTTCTCAATATTTCATGCTCTGACTAGTTATGACTCTTTAAAAGAAATCATTAAAGAGCTGTTTTTACTAGGAACCCAAAATGCTTAGGGAACAAGCTGCTATTTAAAGAGATTAGTGATTAACTCACCTGCTGAGAACAGGTGACAGCTTAGCAGAGAATGATATGGTCGCTCCCTCCCCTACCCCCAGCACCAGAGGACCTCCTATTGCCCTTCCACCTTTTCTGCCCCATGTACCTACCTTTGAGAATGGGAAGTCGGCAGGGCTTTTGACCTTGATCTGTAATCTGCAGGTTTAACTTTCTTATGCCTTTTCTCTGTAACCTGGCATTAAGAGGGTTTGCAGGTGGCAGGGCAAGGCCAGCCCATTAAGCCTAGCAGATACTCCTGGAGTGCTGGGAGGGAGTAGCTCACATAAAGGGGATCTTCTAAAATAAGTACTTGAATCCCTTTGTGTAAAGATCTCTTCTCCTCACAGTTCTTTGTTTTTGCACCCAATTAGCTAACAACAATTTTTCAGCAAGCACATCCCTAGCAAGTAAGTATTTGGAGGCTGGATCACTTCCCCTATCTTTCCTTCTCCTCTGTGTATTAGTTGGGCTCTATGGATTTTGAAAAACATTCTTTTGTTGGAGGAGACAGAAGCTACACTCCGTGTCATTCTCCCGGGTCTTTATCATCTGCAAACATTGCACTAAATTTCCCAAACAGCAGGCCTACACCTTCCATGCTCTACTTGCCCCAAACATAGCTTTTTAAAAAAACTTTTGCTTGTCTTTGGCCTTTTTTTTTTTAAACCACAAGCTTTGGCTTGTTCTGAGCTTTAGCCTTCCTGACACTCTTCTCACGGGTATGACAGGCCTGGGCCAGACATTAGTTCTCACTGCACCCCATCTCCATGGGATTATGTTCACCTCATTGTCTAAAAATGTCGACTATATTTTGTTTCTCAGATTCTGTACCTGATCCATAGTGTACAGATCTTGAACCCATTTACTGGATGCTAAAAATGTCTCTGTTTTCATATTCCTTTTGTGCTGTGTGATAGCAGGTTTCATGGTTTTATTTCTCCCCCACTCCTTCCAATTTGGGGTGGAATCTCTCAATTAGGTAGGTGTTTCCTGTCAAACAAGTCTCCCCAGATTTATGCAGCGCACTCAGTAATCTCTGCCAGAAGGGCTGGTATCAAAAGCCACAATCTAAAAACCAAAGCCTGCTAGTTAACAGTGGGAGTAGCCAATACTTCAATTTTCATTCTTCATTATTCTTCACAAGGGGCAACCTTTAAAATGGAAGGTGACATGTTTATAGCTTCTGCGCACCTCTCCTCTTAGCCTTCCATGTATTTTATAAGGGCCTTCAAAGCCAATAAAGATATATATGTGGCAGGGTTCTACCAGCAGCGCTCACTCCTTCATATATAAATCTATAGGTGTGACTATTGATCAATAGTACTGATATATACTGGTGAGTGACAGCCACATCCTGCTTGCTGACATTCTGTGTGCTCCAGCCTGACAATTCGCCCCTGCTCCCTGTGTCAGCCCACGGGGTTCCCCTGAAGGGAGCTGGTCACCAATGCCATGACTCACCTCCTCCTCACTGGGCGGGAACAGCCTTGTGGGCTCCTGCTCCTGCCGGCACCCCGCCACTGCTGTGCTCTCTCGCTGTTGATGAGCGTGGCGCTGCTAGGCAGAGCACAAAGCTGCACCCTTGGCCCCAGATCTCCTCTGCAGAGTTGGGGGAGACCCAACCAAGCCTTCCACCTGCTCTGCAAGCAGATAGAACCCACTGTACCTGTGGCGTGTACTGCTTGCTTAGGCAGGAAGCTAAGCGTAGCGCACCCTGCAACAATTCCCTTGGCTTTCAGACTTTCTGCATCCTTTATGGCTCTCCCTGTTAAAATGTGCTTGTTCACCAGTTCATTCCCTAGAAAATCCTTTCATAGTCCCCTTAAGAAAACAGCTCTAATTGGGACGCCTGGTTGGCTCAGTCAGATGGGCGTCTGCCTTTGGCTCAGGTCATGATACCAGGGAACCTGCTTCTCCTTCTACCTGCTGCTCCCCCTGCTTGTGCTCTCTCTCTCTCTCTCTTTCTGACAAATAAGTAAATAAAATCTTTAAAAAAAGAAAAGGAACTGGGCGCCTGGGTGGCTCAGTTGGTTGAGCGACTGCCTTCGGCTCAAGTCATGATCCTGGAGTCCCTGGATCGAGTCCCGCATCGGGCTCCCTGCTTGGCGAGGAGCCTGCTTCTCCCTCTGACCCTCCCCCCATCTCATGTACTCTCTCTCTCTCAAATAAATAAATAAATCTTTAAAAAAAAAAAAAAGAAAAGGAAAGAAAACAGTTCTTACTGTATGTCACCTATACTTCAATAATTAAAAAACAAAAGAAACAGCTCTTAAATCAGCTTAATCAGAGCAAATTGCCTCCCTTTCACTGTTGATAATCATTAACTCTAGCCAGTTCTCAACTTCAAATGTTTAAGAAGCAGCAAACTGAAAACACACACAAAATGGTCATGATTTTCCTCACACCTCTTCCCACCCATTCCCATTTGCTGGGTCTCCTGGAACCAGCACTCAACAGGGGTTTCTGAAATGCTCCCATCCTCACCTAATCTATGTCTTACTTATCCTTCAAGAGCCTCAAGTCTCAACTCTACAGCTACAAAACTATTGCTACAGAGGAGACCTCCAAGACAATCCCATCAGTCCCATCTTTTATCTGTAGCAGGTACGAATTGTCACTCACCCACTCAGATGTGGAAAATGTGACATTATTACACTGTAACTGACCTTGGTGCTAAGTGCTCATTTCTGCTTCATCTTGCAATGCAGGGTAATTCAGTCACCTTCAGGTTTTTTCTCTTGACTCATTTTGGGTTAATACTCAACCAGTTCAGGATTCTCTCTCTGTTCTCATCCTCCAACATCCAACACAATCTAAGGTCAGGTGGGATGTGAGGTACAGTTTAGGTTCCATCCTGGCAACTGGAATGAGGAAATGGAGTGTCACTAGAGTGTCCTGTCTCCATGCTAGTCTCTGCTAGTCTCTTGCTTGATCCTTATGGCCAGGCACTGGTGCCCACTGCTGCTGTCAGGGGTCCTTCAAAGCCTCCCAAGTCAATGGGCTGCATTCTCCTTCCCTAGGCATACAAGATTTAGCAAATAAAAATATAGGAGACAGGTTAAATTTGAAGTTCAGATAAACAACAAATGATTGGGGGGGGGGGGTGTCTAACCAGCCACCAGTCCTCTCTCAGTACTTTCTCATAAAAAGAAGTGGAGGGACCAAGACTTCCAGGCCTCCCCTATGGAGGCAGGCCTTGACACAGCTCATCCCTCCTGCTATGTAGGTGGAAGGAAAAGCCAGAAAGAAAGCCACCCCTATGTGTTTGACATTCAAACACACTGTGACCTCCTCTAGCAAGCAAGAGCCCATAGCCTGGAATCAGCCAGACTAGAAGTTCCTCTTCATGTTTAATAGGTGTTGAGTGTTTAGTTTGGGATGATGAAAAAGTTCTGGAGATGAATAGTAGGAATGATTGCACAACAATGCAAATGCACTTAATGCTACTGAACTGAACACTTAAAACAATTAAAGTGGCAAAATTTTATGTTGTACATATTTTACAATTATTTTTAGAAGTCCCTCTTCATGGAGAGAAAGGAAGTAGGAAAAAAGACAAACACCGCCTCCCCAAATCATGGATTAAAAAGTAGGGATGCAGTCACCTCCTCTGCCTTCTAGCAGTGCCCTCCTCTATGCTTTGGTATAGAGGTCAAACTGGGGGCAGCTGGAGGTAAGATTGCTGCCCCCAGTTTGACCTCATCTGTAACAACTGCTGTTGGAAGAGAGTCAGCTGCTGCTAGGAGCTCTCCTAGAAATTGAGGAAGTCCCTCCTCGAAGTCCCAGCAAACCTCTCCTCACATTTCATTGGCTCAAATTGCGTCTCATGCCCATTTGTTACTCAATCTCTGACAAGGGGGATGAGAGTCCCATTAGGCCAATCAGGCCCAGACTTGGAACCGAACAGGGATCAGGCTTCCCTTGAGCAGTAGGTTGTGGGAGAGTAGGTGAGGAGAGAGGGGTTCCTATCCAACAATGGGCCTGTTGGGAACAGGACAGGGAAAATGGATAGGCAATCTAGCATCTGCAACCTGCAGACTAGCAGAGCGGAACTGCACTGTCTGGTACTTACTTGGGTATTCCCAAAGCCTCAAGAGGCAAGAAGCTGAGAGTCAGAAGCCAAGTATTCGGGGCACCTGGGTGGCTCAGTCGTTAAGCGTCTGCCTTCGGCTCAGGTCATGATCCCAGAGTCCTGGGGTCGAGCCCCACATCAGGCTCTCTGCTCGGAGGGAAGCCTGCTTCTCCCTCTCCCACTCCCCCTGCTTGTGTTTCTGCTCTTGCTATCTCTCTCTTTGTCAAATAAATAAATAAAATCTTTAAAAAAAAAAGAAGAAGAAGCCAAGTATTCCATTCTGTGACACCTCCCATGCCTACCCACCATCCCTCCCCCCCGCAAAAATAAAAGTCCTGAGTAAATTCTATTCAAGCAATTGGTGTGAGCTCTGCATGGCTGAATCCTTAGGCACTCTAGCCCTGCTCATTGTACCCCATCCCTACCCCAGCCACCACGGAGCCTGTTTTGCTCAGGGATCCCTGGTGTTCCCCAATGATACTCCCTGCAGGACTGATGCCTTCTATGTCCCCAAACATGCAACTGGATTGATTAGATAGTCACTAAACATGTGGAATGAGGCATGAGACAAAATTACATGGATTTGGGGGAGACTTAAAATGAATGTAGGAAACCCAAATGTTACAACCCACTAAAAAACAGTAGAATAAACTTAAAATGAAAGTAGAATTCAGTATCTAGTGTTCTTTCAGGTCTGGGAGCCCAGAAAGAAGTTTTATAAGAAGTTTTGAAAAGCCAGAAAAAATTGTACAAGCTCATCTAATCCAACAGAGATTCTTTCTAAAATAAGAAGTGAAAAGGGTGGCTTCCCTAGGGGAAGGATGGAACCTTTCTAATAATATTTGAGTGTAAGTTCACAGGTGCAGAAATGGAAGGGGGTCTGGGAAAGATAGTTAAAAATCGACATGTTGTGCAACAAACAAAACAGATGTGAAGGAACATTTGTCTGAGGACTTTGTACCTGACCCCCTCCAGTAAATATGCCACACATCATTTGAATACCTTTTAATGCTTAAAAATCTATAATTTTCAGAAAGTGTGTCTATGACATGGTAACGTGCGCTTACTTATTTGGTAAAGTATGTTAATCACTTATTCAACAAATATTTTCTAAGCACCTACTATGTACTAGGAACAGCCTTGATATGTGTGTCTCTTATATAAATGTGGTATTATAAATGTTTAAGAACCATCTGAAGTGAAAATATGTTTTTTCCATACTCTTTAAATATATCTACACCAAGGCATTTCAATTAGTTTTACCTGCTTGTTTCTTTAATTGTGCATTGAAAAATTGGACATTAAATTGTTTCTAGATTAATTTCAAGGTTTGTAGCAAAATTATAGCTTTTACAGACATCAAAGCTATAGCTCAGAGCTATCGTAAAATAATAAGCAAATATACTAAACTAGGAAAAGAATGTGGCCATTTTTAATGGAGTGTTCTTGTTCATTATTAAATATCAGAAAAGGATAAGTAATATAAATTCTCATATCAGTCATTTTTTTTGAGAGAGAGAGTGAGGAGGGGCAGAGGGAGTGGGAGAATCTTAAGCTTAAGCTCCATGCCCACCACGGAGCCTAACACAGGGCTCAATCTCAAGACCCTGAGATCATGACCTGAGCTGAAATCAAGAGTCAGATGCTTAACCAACTAAGCTACCCAGGCACTCTCATATCAGTCCTTTTTACTTATGAAAATAATTATTGTGATAATCTTCAGTTCTATTGATCTGTTTGATAAGTTGGTGTTTTATTATCTTATTACTTGTACAAAGAATTTCTTTGTGGACCTGAGTAGATATTCCTCTGAAGAAGATCTACAAAAGGTCAACAGGTACATGAAAAGATGCTCAATATTGGGGTACCTGGGTGGCTCAATCAGTTAAGCATCTGACTCTTGATTTCAGCTCAGGTCATGATCTCAGGGTCATGAGATGGAGCCCCGTGTTGGGCTCCACACTCAGCGGGAAGTCTGCTTAAGATTCTCTCCCTCTGCTCCACCCCCGCTCTCTCTCTCCCTCAAACAAATAAATAAAATCTTTTAAAAAAAGAAAAATGATGCTCAATATCACTAGTCACTAGGGAAATACAAATTAAAACCACAGTGAGATATCACTTCATACCTGTTAGAATGGTTATCATCAAAAAGATATGAAATAACAAGTGTTGGCAAGGATATGGAAAAAAGGGAACGCTTGCGCACTGTTGGTGGAATTGTAAACAGGTACAGCCACTATGAAAACAGTATGGAGGATCCTCAAAAAATTAAAAAGAAAACTGCCATATGATTTTATGCCAGCAATTTCATTTCTGGGAAATATCCAAAGCAAATGAGAACACTAATTCAAAAAGACAGATGCACTCCCATGTTCATAACAGCATTATTTACAATAGCCAAGACATGAAAACAATCTAAGTGTCCATTGATGGATGAATGGATAAAGAAGTGGTGATATATATACATACAATGGAATATTATTCAGTCATAAAAAGAAAAACAAGGAAATCCTACCATTTGTAACAAGGATGAAACTTGAGGGCATTGTGCCAAGTGAAATAAGTCAGAGAAAGATAAACACTGTATGATTTCACTTATATGTGGAATCTAAAAACAAAGCAAAACAAATTCATAGAGTAAAAGATCAGACTTGTGGTTACCAGAGGCAGAGGATGGAGGGGGAATGGAGGAAGATTATCAAAAGATACAAACTTCCAATTGTAAAACAAATAATTACTAGGGGTGTAACGTACATGATGACTATAGCTAACACTGCTGTACAACGTTTAGAAAAGTTAAAAGAGTAAATCCTAAGAGTTCTCACCACAAGGAGAAATTTTTTTCTTCCTTTTCTTCTTATTGTATCTATATGAGAAGATGGATGTTAACTCTACTTATTGGGGTAATCATTTCACAAGATATGTAAATCAAGCCATCATGCTGTATGCCTTGAACTTCTACAGTGATATATGTCAATTATTTTTCAATAAAACTGAAAAAAAAAGAATTCCTTTGCAAACAATGTAAGCTAATTTTCATGTGCTATCTGATATATACCTATAAATAGAAATTTGCTATATTTTACTGTGCTTTATAACCTTTCATAAATTGAATTTTTCATTTTCAAATTTAATCAATTCAAATTATTTATGGCTATAATTATGTTAAGTAAGAAAGTGATTGAAGTTAAGATTTTGAAAAGCTGGCCATAAATTGAACAACATTAGTTTTAAATGGAACTATTCCATTGTGGATTTTATTATTTAGCCATATGAATAATACTGATAGAAGTTATCCATGGTGAGCATAATCATTTTTATTTAATTGAGTTTTACGTTTATTGATACACACTCCTGTTTAAATATAATATACCTATAAAAAATACTATTCTCTGTGAACTATGAGAGACGATGGACTCTGAGAAACAAACTGAGGGTTCTAGAGGGGAGGGGGGGTGGGAGGATGGGTTAGCCTGGTGATGGGTATTAAAGAGGGCACGCTCTGCATGGAGCACTGGGTGTTATGCACAAACAATGAATCATGGAACACTACAACAAAAACTAATGATGTAATGTATGGTGATTAACATAACATAATAATAAAAAATACTATTCTCTGGATGGCTGTGGTGCAATTGTGCAATCCTTATGCAATGTCAATCTAGGAAAAACAGTGTGGAGTATTTAATGCATCGAGTTTGGGTGGATACCTGCAATCTGAATAAAATTATGTTTACTGGGGTCTTGTTGGCAACAAACCAATTTCACTGCTACACCTACACCTTTAAATATAGTTCTGGGACTATACCATTGGTGTCTGGGAATGCAATTTAGGAGGATGCCAAATACTGGGAGCAAGAGCCCCAAACTCAATATCCTTGGAGAAGAAAAAACTGCAATCTGATGGAGGCTGTGGTTGGATTACTTAAGGATTCAGTTTTATCCTTATTTTGACATGTGATTAGTAAGTGATGAAAGGAGATAAACAAATATCTGTCTAATGTTAAAGTTCTGTGCGCTTTCCACCATATGTTGCCTTGGCTATGTATCACCAGGAATTTGGTCCAGGTCAAGGCAACATGGATTTGGAGTCCATTCTTCCTACTTACCCACCCCCAGTGATCCTAGACCCAATTTGGACATTGTGTTTGGTTAAGTAGCATTTCCATCTTTCCCCTTTATTACAAATCCCTCTTGCTCTCCGTGTCTTTCAAATCACTGTCTTCTGCCCCACTCCTCTGATTATGTCTAATTCAGTTGGAAAGTTAACTTTTCTGATATAACTTTTCATTGGCAGTGGGGTGTGGTAGAAAGAGGAACTGGCTTTTTTCATCAGAGACATCTGGATTGGGGCTTCAGTACACTTGATTTTGGGCACTTCAGTGCCCACTTGATTTGGGGCAACTATAACTTCCTAATGTAGTCATTGACAAAATGGAGATGATGATGATGATGATGATGATGATAATGATGATGATAAATGGGAATAATAATATCATCAGCCTGTGGTATTAAGGAGACCCCATACTCCAGTAACACTGACTCTTGCCCCTACTCTTTGATACCATGCTCCCGTGTCACCAGATGAAACCAGGAGACTTCCCAGTTTATTGCTTGCCTCATACGTTTGCATATAGTGATTTCTGGTACACAGTTTTCTGGGGTTTTTTTAAGATTATTTATTTCAGAGAGAGAGAGAGTGCACATGCAGGGAGTGGGGGAGGGTCAGAAGGAGAGGGAGAGAGAAAGTCAAGGAGACTCGGAACCGAGTGCAGAGCCCCACGTGGGGTCAATCTCACCACCCTGAGATCAAGACCTGAGCTGAAACCATGAGTCCAAAGCTTAGCCGACTACACCACCCAGGCACCAGAAAAAAACAGAAAAAAGATAAATATTTAAAGGATTTCAGAATTAGGAAGTCTTTTTCAAAGCATAAAAGCATTGGAAGAAACAAAATGTAAGTTGCTTTTATATAATCCCTGCCCTATTAAAGCTAATATTCTAGCTATTCTCATTTCTGTATACTTCTAGGTAAACTCTAGAATAATTGTGTTATCATCCCCCTGAATAATATCATCAGTACTTTGACTAGGATCATGTCAAACTTGTAGCACTATGATCAAAGCTGAAGCCAGGACCTGTATCAGCAAAACGAAGGTTTGCCCAGAAACCCCTAGCAAGTTTCTGCTCACATAGCAGAACCCAAAACTGTCACAGAAATGACTACCTTTCTTAGCAAAGGAGGCTATAAAAGATATTTAGCCTCCAGGTTCTAGAATGCAGGTGGAAAAGGGAGATGAGAATGGATGTTGAGTGAGCTCACCAGCAGGATCTGACACAAAGTCAAATGGAAGAGGACACTGTGGCAGGAGATATTTCCATGACCACCTGGGCAAGACCAGACACAAAGATTAATGCTGTGAGATGCAGGCAACATGATGCACATTGCTGAGAAGGCCACTCTGCCCCTATTTGTTGCAGGCAGCCAAGCAGCTTCAATACTCTGAAGACGGGGAGCAGCCACTAGGGAGAGTAACTGTGCCTTACAGATCAAAAAAGTCTGGGGCAGCCAGCAGAGCAGTGGTCTTGCGAGAGGCCTCTCTCAAATGCCTGTGGGTATTGCATCTTTGGGCAAATTCTGCTGGCTGCCTACCCAACAGCCATGTCCCCTTCTCCATCGCTAACAGAACAACAGTTTTGTTCTGTCAGCCATGTTCCCAGCCATGGATGAATGAATTCATCCTATCCATGGATGAATCATGTTTGATCAAAATCCATCATGCAGTTGCAGTCCCCCTTGGACAGTGATTAGTCTAGAGGTGGGCAATATGACCCAGCTCTGGACAATGAGATGCAAGGGGAAGTCTGCTGGGACTAAGTTCTAGAAAAATATGTCTTGCCAGAATTAAAAAAAAAAGTACATACCCCTTTCGTCCCTGCTCCTTCCTCCTGCCTTGAACATGGTTATGTGTGGACATTATGCTTGAAGCTATGGTTCTTCTGACTTGCATCCACAAGGCAACAGTCTAAGAATAAGAAAAATTTTCCCAGGTTGGCAAAAGTGGAACCAGAGCCTAGGTCCTTGATGATTTTGAGAAAGCCAGTGTGCATCACTCCTGGAACTGCCTACCACTGGAATGATGATGGGAAACAATTAAATGTCTTTATCATTTAAATCACTGTTGGAGTTGTTGTATTACTTGAAACTGACAGGATTTCTGTTACAACCCTTAAAAAGGAGAACAGAGCAGAGCATTGTGAGTTGGCTTGTTCTTGAGTAAAGACCTGGGAGGCAGAAGATGTCAAGAGAAGCATATGAGCTAGCAAAATCTGGGTATTAATATGAATGTGACCTCTTCCCGATACCCACAGGCAGTGAGTCAAGGTATACCTAAAAAGTAATTTGAGAAGAAATGACATTTTTATACAATACAGCCTTCCATTTTAGAAAGATAATATATTTATCAATTTTTTAAATCTCTTCTATCCCTAAGTTTTACATTTTTGTCATATGCGCCCCACCTATGTCTTGTTAGGTTTATTCCTAGATATTTTGTGTTTGAGGATGTTGTCTCTCTCAAGATGTTGGGGTCCCCTGGGGCTCTGTCTTCTGCCCTCTTTCCACCCCACAACTGCCCTGAATGATACCTCTTCCTACTTCAACCTTCTCTTTCTCCATTCTGGGAAAATATCCTTAACCTCCTAGGTACATAGACTTTTTCTTGGATTGTTTTTTGGGGGTCATCCAACCCTGATTGACAGGAAAAGGTAACATTTGGAATCCAGTGAGCTTGAGGTTAAAACATGTCATGTCAGCAATTGCTAAACAACAGTACATCAGATTAGGTCAAGAATTTGTGAAATGTTTGTGCCAGTGAAATGTCAAAGCACAAAGTGCGTGAAAGAAAAAAAATCTCTGTGCCAGTCAAAATGTCATTCTGCCTTGCAACAAGTAATTTATTCCTTTATCGCCATTCTTGTTTCACGTGTATTAATGTTGCCTCTAAGTAATTGAAATTAATAATGGCATTATCAGTGGTTAAGGGCAAAAACTAAAGAGCTAATTTAGAATCACTCAGTCAATTTGGGCTCTTCTTGAAAATGGAATTTGTTAACCCAACCTTAAAAATAAGCCCTTACCTGATTGTCCAAAGCATTCACACTGCAGCCATTATTTGTTCTGTTAATTTTTGTAATATGTAAAAACAAGGCACAGAAGATAGTAAAGAACAACTGTTTTTTTAAATGCTGTATCTGAGGAATTGCAAACACGATAGAAATGCTATAGATATGATTACCAGATTAGGTAGCCCTCAGCAAAGTAATGCCAGTAGCTTGTTGAGTTGATTATGAAGCGAACCTCGATAATGTTTGTCACCATTTTCCTACTGGTTTTAATTTCTAAATTGGCAGAGCTTCCTAGAGAACATGGCTTCTCTCCATGCCATTTGCTTTCTCAGAGAGCAGCTTTCTGTTGCACAGTCATGGCCAAACAGTGGGAAATAGGTCCTGCTCTTGATGTTACAGTTGCCCGGTTAATAAACCAAAATGTTTCTCTGTAGACATCAGGGCCAGAACTAGGGTGAGGCTATGGAGGTGCCCAGAACTGCCCTTCAGGAGGCCCCCATTCTCAGGTGCCACCCTGCACTTATATGGCCCTTAGGTGACTGCTTCCTTAAATGTTCCCTAGGCACTGCACTTGCCCCACCCCTGTCCTGGTCCTGGTAGGGCATTACTGTTGCCCTTGGAATTAAAAAAAAGGACCTGGGAGTAAAGAACAACTCTGTAAGTCTTCCAACAATGGTAACTGAGTTCCTACCCAATTATATTAATTCCACATATTAAAAAATGAATAAGAATTTGAAGAGTAATAAGAAACCTGCAATTGCTAAGATGAGAAAAACTTCTCAAAAAGAGAGTCCAATTAATGGCTCAGAATGGGCCCAACAGAGTGTAAGGACCATGTGGGACCACCATGTTGCAGAGTTTGGGTCTCATGTTTTCAAATTTGGAGCTCAACTTTATCAGCACAAAGAGAGATGGTCAGATTGAGGAAAATTGACAAGAGAATTACAAATAATCCAGAATTCCAATTCACTAAGTTAGAGTTGTAGATATTTTCCAGTGACCTTAGTGTTCAATGTTCAGGACACCCCTCCCTAGAGTCAGGGCATGTGGAACAAAGTGTTAATCATCAGACAGTTGAAAATGAGCATGGAAAGAGAACAAAGCGAGGTGGGGGCTGTCAATGACAGGAATATTTCATCTAGACCAGGGAAAAGTCCTGCCTCAAGCCAGAATACACTGTGTATCTCTTCACTCAACAAATATAAATTATGCATCTACCATGTTACCAGCACACCCTGTCATCTCTACTTTCAAAATGAATTCTAAATCCAGTACTTCCTGCCATCTCCACAGTAACTAAGTCAAGCTCCATCTTCCTACACCTGGGTTAGTGGAACAAGCCCCCCAACTAGTCTCCCGGTATCCACCCTCTCCCTGATATAGTCCATTCTTTATCCACCGTCAGACTGCTCCTTTTA
Organism: Mirounga leonina; assembly: GCF_011800145.1. Classification (NCBI taxonomy): domain Eukaryota; kingdom Metazoa; phylum Chordata; class Mammalia; order Carnivora; family Phocidae; genus Mirounga; species Mirounga leonina. The sequence goes on from NW_023270268.1 coordinate 31,840,048, forward strand.
AAATGTGAGTCAGATCATGATGTACCTCAGCTCAAAATCCTCCACTGACTTCCTACCTGTTGGAATAAAACCCCAAATCCCTTTCTTGGGCTGCAAGGCCTATGTGATCTCACCCCAGCTCTCTGATCTTATTTCCCACCACTTCCCACCTCACTCATTCCACTCTAATTACAGATGTTTCTTTCCATCTCCTGGGACACTCCAAGATCACCTTTGCCTCAGGACCTCTGCACATACCTCTCCTACCTGAATAATTTATCCCCAGATATCTGCATGGCTCACTGTGCTCAATGCTTAAATGTCTATGCTTAACTGTCCCCTTATTGTGGAAGCTTCCATGACCACCCTATCTAAAACAGTATCCTTCAATCACTTCCTGTCCCCCTACCCTGAAGAATTCTTCCTTAACCATCTGACAAGTTTTCTGTCTTTCCCCAGTAGAAGGTAAGCTCCATGAATTTTACCTGTTTTTGTTTATTGCTATATCTCTAGTTCCTAGAACATTGCCTGGAACATGATAAATGCTCCAAATATATTTGCTGAATTAAGGGTGAATACACGTAGGTTATGTCAGAATTCTGGTCACTAGAGAGGAGTATTGGTTGGTGTTTTGGGACTTTTCTCTGGTCTCAATTAAATAGCTTTTTGGGACTCTTGATCTACCTTTGCTTTTTTTTTCAGTTCTTTTTCTTAATGTATCAGAATATGTAATAGGTCACTGGCATATTTATGATTATCTGATTTTTTTTTTTAGTTGCTCACTTCTACATCAGTTGAGTTGTGACAGGTGAATGTAGGGCAGCCATTCAGCAGGGTCTATAGGCATATCAGAAAACACAGCTGACATGTCTAGCATATATATAAGTTATACCAATCTTTTTTTTTTTTAAAGATTTTATTTATTTATTTGAGAGAGAGAATGAGAGAGAGCACATGAGAAGGGAGAGTGTCAGAGGGAGAAGCAGACTCCCCGCTGAGCAGGGAGCCCGATGCAGGACTTGATCCCAGGACTCCAGGATCATGACCTGAGCTGAAGGCAGTCGCTTAACCAACTGAGCCACCCAGGCGCCCCCCAAGTCATACCAATCTTATACCTTAGTTTACACAACTGGGATATTGCCTTAGATTATTGTCTAATAATCTTCAATCCACCTTCTTCATTGTGGCCTCTTCTCTATCTTTAGTTGTGGGGTTTGTTCTGCCAGTCCTCAGGTGGTTTTTTTTCTTCAATTTTTGGGGTATTTAGGATGATTTGAGAGTTACCTAGTTGCATTCGTGGGAGGAGGCGAGTCTAGGGTCCTCCTACTCTGCTCCCACCTTCCCCTCCTCCATTCTCCCGTTGCTTGCTCCACGCCCAGCATGGAGCCCAACGTGGGGCTTGAACTCATGACTCTGAAATCAAGACCTGAACTGAGATCAAGTGTCAGATGCCTAGTTGACTGAGCCATCCAGGTGCCTCTCCTTTTGCTTTTTGATGGACTAGGTAAGGTATGTGATAGGAAAAGAGGGATCAAGATAAAACCAAGATTTTTAGCAAGAGCAAATGGAAGAGTGGAATTTCATTTCTGAGTCAGGGAGGAGCAGATTTGGAAGCTGGGACCTGAAAATCAACATTTTTGAACATATGAAGTTTAGGATGCCTATTGGACATCCAATGGAGATGTTCACTAGGCAGTGAGATATAAGAGTCTGTAGTTCAAGCGAGAGATCCAGGCAGAGCATAGACATTTGCAGCATACGGAAGGTATTTAAAGTCATGGAAATCTGTTGATCCTCTTGGGGGTAAGCATAGACAGGTAAGAGTAGAGTTCTGAGGACTAAACCCTGAGACGCTCTAGCATTAGAATTCAGGGAGATGAGAAAATAGCAGTGGAGGACACTATAAAGGGGAGCAGAGAAAAAAAGTTACAAGTTGAAGAAGGACAGGGGTCTAGGAAGGATTTTTTTTTTAAAGCATTCTTTTTTTTTTAAGATTTTATTTATTTGAGAGAGAGAGAGAATGAGAGAGAGAGAGGATGAGAGGGGGTAGGGTCAGAGGGAGAAGCAGACTCCCCGCCGAGCAGGGAGCCCAATGCGGGACTCAATCCCGGGACTCCAGGATCATGACCTGAGCTGAAGGCAGTCGCTCAACCAACCGAGGCACCCAGGAGCCCCAAGGAAGGATTTTTTTATGTATGAAAAATATTATAGTATTTCTGATGCAATGGAAAGGATCCAGTGAAAAGGGAAAAATTAATGATGGAGGAGAGATGAACAATTGCAGGAATGAAGTTCTAGAGTAGGGAAGAGGGGCTGGATCCAGTGCAGAGGTGGTGAGACTGACTTACATAAAAGCACAAACAATTCACCTATAAGCAGGAAGAAAGGCAGAGTCTATGCCAGAAGGTTTGCAGGTGTGGTGGTAGGAGCCTGTGGAAATTTTTTTCTGGTTGCTTCTATCTTAATGAAATAATCAGTCGGAGCTGTTGGTAACATGCAGGAATCAAAGGGTATCTGATGTTCAAAGGAATATATTGGGTAGAGGTGAGGGAGTAGGACATTTGAATTTTTTTGTGTGGGGGGGAGTGCAATTGTTGAAATGACTGGCTTGAGGATATGGCTCTAGGAGCACTGACTGAGGTGAGAATGGCGACAAGACCACACATGTGACTGGTTTTTCCCGAAACAACCTGGGGCTGACACGTGTAAGTGACATTAGCTACTGTTCCCTGAGCAACTCGAGTTTGCTGGACAATCTGTACATCTCTCTCCTTTAATCCATACTACAACCCTGCAACAACCCGAAGAATCACAAATGAAAAAAGGCTCATAAAGTTTTGTTAACTAGCTCAGGATAATACAACAATATGGATGCAGGATTCAGACTTGGCTCTTCTAACCCCAGAGCCAGACTCTTTCCTGTGTGTGTGCCATACCTCTCCAACTACTTCACCTGCAAGCTTTAGTCCACGACAAGTTACGAACGAGGTGGACCAGGAAGTCTTATGGCTCAACTTTTGTTGTTTGAGCCTGAAGCAGAAGTCTGATCCAGCGCCTAAATGCTTCAGTTTTATGAGAGAATAAGCCTCTTTTCACTCTTATAGGTTAGTGTCACTTTGGGGCATTGAAAACCAACATGAAGAGTCAAGTCTAACAGTTATAGCCTATTTGGGTTTTTTTACTTCAGGGGTAAACTTAGTGGCCTGCCCCAGCAGCTACCTTTGTCTTATGGTAACAGGATACCCTTGGAGAATCCTGTAGCACAGGCCAGGGGACTTCTTGGCCATTTGCCTTTTTTTTTTTAAGATTCTTTTTTTTAAATTTATTTACTTGAGAGGGAGAGGGAGAAGCAGACCCCTGCTGAGCAAGGACCCCGATGTGGGACTCGATCCCAGGCAGACACTTAACCTACTAAGCCACCCAGTCTCCCCATACCATTTACCACATTGTAACCCGTACTTCATCTGGAAAAATGTGAGGCCTGATACCCTGTCTCTGGTATTCCCAGAGTGTTCTACTGCAAGTCTAGGGTTTTCTATCCCCAGGAGGCTATTTATGCAAGTGATAAGGGAAGAAAGCAGAGACATGAAAGTTTTCACAAAGTTCTTTTCTTGCTTCAGATGGGAGAAATTTGCATGCATTCTGCTTTATAATAGTTCTACTAGAGAGTAAGAGAATCCTACCTCTCAGTGTTCCAAATGAGAAAATTGCAATCAAATGTCATTGCTGTTACTCATCTAAACCAGAACCATCCAATAGAAGTTTCTGCAATAAAGGAAATATTCTGTTTGTGCTTTCCAATTGGGTAGCCATTAGTCACATATGGATGTTGAACACTTAAAATGTAGCTAATAAACTGAGGAACGGAATTTTTAATTTTATTTAATTTCTATTTATTTAAATTTCAATTTAAGCCATCTGTGGCTAGTGACTACCACACTGAACTGCAGAGATCTAGATTATAAAACAAGAGTCCAAGCCATTTCACCCCTTTGAACACAGTGACCAAGTTTGCCCATAGAACCTTGCCATGAAGACGCTTGCTTCATTAGTTCCTCCTAAGAAAGGAGGGTCTCCACTGCTCATACCTTCTGGACAAAAAACAGAAAGCCCGTGTACAACCATATGCTATTACTGCCACAAATTACTGTAAACTTTGAAGGTTAGAACCCACATTTACTGTCTCAGTTTCTGTAGGTCAGAGTCCAGCGTAGGTCAATGGGGTTCTCTGTTTAGGGTCTCACTAGGCCCAAGTCTAAGTGTGGGCAGGGCTGCATTCCTTTCTGGAGGCTCTGGGGAAGAATCTGCTTCCAAGTTTATTAAGGTTGTCAACCAAATTCATTTCCTTGCTGTTGTAGAACTGAGGTCTCTGCTTGCTTGCTGATTATCAGCTAGGGGCTGCCCTTAGCTCCAAAAGGCCTCCCTCTGGTCCTTGCACATGTTCCCCCTAGCTCAGATCCAGCAACAGCACATCAAATCCTTCTCATACTCAGAATCTCTCTGCCTTCCTCTTCTGCCCTCAGCTTTGAAGGGTTCACATAATTACATTGGATCCACTCACATAATCTCCCTATTTATGGTCAATTGATTAGTCACCTGAAGTACATCTGCAAAACCTCTTTTGCCAATTAATACAGCATAAGCACAAGAGTATTATCAGGGAACAAAAACCTTGGAACCAAAAATCTGCCTATCACAACCAAATAGCAGAGAAACCAGTGAGACAATAGCTAGCAATTATTTAGTGTTTTCTAGAGTAGAAAATAAAAAGGACTTACTGGGAAAAAATTTTTTAAAAACAACCTCTTTTGAATATTTTCTTTCTCTTAGAATCCTGAGTCATTTGTCTTACTTCATCATTATGAGAAATGGGCCAAGCGGTAGCTATCCCTGATCTTTGTCAAGGATCCCCAGACATGTCAGGGTATACGCCTTGGAGGGTCTCAGAATAGCCTCCAGCAAAGAAAACAGAGCTGCTACACCACCTTGAAGGTCCTGACCCATCACAGCAGAACCTACCAGCAATTTTGAGCCCTCTTTCTGGTTTAGCCAGTGCTCGGTTAGATATTAAGTCCTGATAAGAAGTAGAGGCTGTTAATTAATGAACAAACCTTACATGCAAACTAAGCTACTCAGCTCCAGTTAGCAAATTCCAGTAAGAAATGAGGTGAATGGAAAAATACTTTCTTCTAATTAGGTGAAAAGAAACACTGAGTTTTCAAGTCCAAAACAAAGAGCTGCTTTGTGTTTGTCCTCCTCCTGGAGAGAAGGGAGAAAGATATCTTTGAGCTAGGAGTTTAGGGAGAGAGAGAGAGAGAGAGAGCTGAGGGAGGACCAGTCTGTCACCTGAAAGAGAGCAAATGAAGGACAAGCTGCTGCATTTTCCAAGAGTAAGAACCCAGGTCTGGAAAGAACCCATGAGAATTCACTCAGGGAAACACAATGTTGAGAATGTGTAAGAACCAAGGCCTGGGTGGAGAGGTCATCAGGAGTGCTCAAAGCTGTCTACTTGGTACTTACCCCAGGTCTACCAATTCTACCTTCCTTACTGGAGGCTGGCTCATGCTGAAGCACCAAACAACATTACAGCCATGTTGTATCCCTTTCCAGCTCCAGGCAGAGGCCTCTCATTGCTGACTAGACCATGAGGGTGGACAGCACCTAGCCTCGGACACCACCTGGCACCCTCTCTGCAGGAGCTTAGAAATCCCTTATGCTGGAGGTCCAGACAGGTTCTCTAGACTAGTTAATGGTGTCTTATGACCTCTCCACCACTGGCATGGTTTACGTCCACCCTGAATGCCAGCCCCTTGTATGGCCTGTCTTTCCCTGGTACCATCACCTCCATCTTCCCCTTGGTTCAGCCTCTTATGTTTTCCTTCCCATAACCCAACCCTTTCTGCTGGCCTTCTGGAGCCCTCATCCATTCATAAACCCCCTTACCTATAATGTAAGAGCCCACTGGGCTCCTCTCTCCTCCTGTCTTTTTTTTTTTTTTTTTTTTTAAGATTTTATTTATTTGTCAGAGAGAGAGAGAGAGCACAAGCAGGGAGAGCTGCAGGCAGAGACAGAGAGAGAAGCAGACTTCCTGCTGAGCTGGGAGCCTGATGTGGGACTCGATCCCAGCCCCTGGGATCATGACCTGAGCCGAAGGTAGATGCTTAACCAACTGAGCCACCCAGGCGTCCCTCTCCTCCTGTCTTAACTGAAACATGACCCTTCTTGAAGGACCCTGCCTTTCCTGCAGCACCCTGGGCTGAGGATGCTTATCCTTCCATTCTTCACACACCCCAGAGCTACGGGAAAAGGGGCCTGGTTTCTCTTCTGACTCCACATTACCACATCCAAACCCTTATTTTTCATTCAGTTATAAAAACTCTCCACCCATTGCTGTACCCCTGGTTTTCATCTGTTCTTCTCTTGGTCACTCGTTCCACATTCACTGGAGCTCAGTGAAACTCTCCTCCCCGATCCTGCCAAGATTGCTGGTGACCTCTACCTCCTTTCCCTTTCACCAGCCACTCCTGTGGCTTTGCCCTGAATGTGATCATTACCCAAAACTGTTTCAACTCTGCCAACTTAAACTCTAATACCCCATGAAAAACCATTACCAGACCACTTTCTAGTTCTCTCTTTTAAGAAAAACAAACAAAAACAACTACTCTTTGGCCTCATTTAGAGTACTAAGCCATGGGTTCCCCGATTCTATTCTAATCTATCTCCCATCTGCTCTCACTATCTCACCTACTTAAGTGCTGCTCATTAAACCAGCATTTCACCACTGTCTTCCACTGATCCAGCCAGAGAAGGCAACACCTGAGAACAGGCAAGCTTATCTGTAAACTCAGGAACACTAAAAATAATGAACAGCGCTCTGTATAAAATAAATATTAATAAAATAACACTTCTACTAGTGCTCACATTATCCAGATAATCTTAAGATTTTCCCAGGTGCTGGCTAATATTTAATGACTAACAGGTCTGAACAAAACCACATCAGAAGCCTATAGGGAAACTCTACTTGGATTCTGATAAGAGTCCGAGATGCTAACATCACCTCCCAGTCGGATTTTGAGCAGTGTTGGAGCAGTAGAACTTAGAAGATCCTATCTGGGAACAATTTAAAACTTTATTATCCAACGAATGTGTTTTCCATCAGCCCTATCCTAATGCCTTCTCAAAGAATTGCCATAATGGGGCGCCAGGGTGGCTCAGTTGGTTAAGCAACTGCCTTCGGCTCAGGTCATGATCCTGGAGTCCCGGGATCGAGTCCCGCATCGGGCTCCCTGCTCGGCAGGGAGTCTGCTTCTCCCTCTGACCCTCCCCCTCTCATGCTCTCTCTATCTCATTCTCTCTCAAATGAATAAATAAAATCTTTAAAAAAAAAAAAAAAAAGAATTGCCATAATGTTTTCAGGGAATTATCTCCATTTCAACTTAACTCTCCATCCATCTTGTATCACTTTTCTTCTTTTACCATATAACGTAGAAATGTATCTTAACATCCAACTATAAAAAGCCATTTATATGCAATATTCTTGCCGAAATGTATTAATGCTAACCTTCAAATCACATCTCTGCAGGAAGCCTTGACCATAACAGGTAGGCCATGCTGTTGGGATAGCGGGCACCTTTCCCTCTTCCGTCTCCGCTTTGAGCTGTGGCTCTCAAAAGCTGATTCCAAGAATGTTATGATGACACAGCTGTCAAAGCTTGCATCTAGTAAAGACTTAGGCAAATGGTTGCTAGGAGATTGTAAGGAAGAATAGGAATGGAGGGCAAAAATGCTAGAGATGAGGGAAAAGGGGGACCCAGTAGGGGATCAATAACAAAAGATAAAAATCTGAGCCAAATGTAACAGGCTCAGCCCTGTTACAGGACAGGGGTTGCGGGGTCACGAGAAAGAGCCCACTCAAAAGAACTGGGGCTCTGGGTAAAAGAGGCTCATTGAGGCCTTCTGTTCACTGAGGCACAAGAAGGATAGGAGCACAAGCCCAGTCTCAGGAACCAGACTGGCAGGATCAAGGTATGAAGCAGGCCCCATCCACCCGGCAGACACACAAGGACAAGGCTTTCTACCTGGCATCTGTGACCTGGGTACCCAGGCACAAGAGAGCTTAGGAGGAATTACCCCCTCCCTGATGGAAGATGGCTACCGAGAGTGTGGCACCTCTGCCTGCAGGTTTAAAAGAGCCAAAATGTTGTAAACAAAAAACAAACAAACAAACAATTGATCTGCCAGTCTCCTTTTGAAAGGTGTGGCACTCATAAACAGCTCTGATGATACATTTGGGTAAAGGCTAATCTTCATTCATTCATGGATCATTTACTGAAAACCTGATACGTGCTAAATGCGGAGCTAGGTGCTGAGGAGACAAGGACAAATGTATTAATGTAGAGGTATTCACAGCCACCTCCTGTCCTTCTACCAACACTCCTAGCCCCTTTAAGGAGCTCACATATTAAACTTGTGGAGCCTTGTTGTGCTGATCAGGAGAATGGGTAGAAGAGAAAACTGGAAGACGTCAAGGGAGACCATATGATAAAGAATTGAGGCACAGATGACTGGAGGAGTAGAGAGCAGAGATCTGGAGGAGGGGAAATGGAGAAACAGAGAAAACACATGAGTGAGGATGGAGTTGAGGTGGTGAGAAAATTAGGAAAAGGTGGGTCAATGAATTGACTTGTGGATTTGGGGAGACAGATCATTAAAGGCCAGAATAGCATGGTGGGAGAGAAAGAGAGAGAGAGATTATAATTTCTGCCCATGGTCTCTTGGAAACTTTTTTGTGATTGGAATTGTGTTTTACTCTTGGATGCCACATGATGATAAAACTGCTTACAAGATGAGCCAGCTTTTTGGAGATTACAAAATAAGACATGGTCCCTGCCCTCCAGGTGCTCAGAGTCGAACAGAAGAACAGTCATTTAACAAAGTAAAACAATAAAACCTTGCAAGTGCTGTGTCCTACAGCTATATAGGGCATGGGGTGGCAAATGAGAGAGGCCACCTCAAGGATAGCCAGATGTTCTCTCCACTGAAGCTTAGAGGGGATTTTTTTTTTTTAGCTCCCAAATCAATGACCAAGAGCAACCTATGCCTCAGTGCTGGACAAGAAGAAGCAAAAAAATCCAAATTCCCTCCTCGAACTGATCAGAATTCTATCACCTCCCATGCTCACCAGAGTGTTGGGCAGTGGCCCACTTGGGCTCACTGAGGGCTTCCTTTTTCGACTGAGTGCTCCCTGGGCAGGACATATCTTCTTTTCTACTCCAGTATCCCCTAAACAAAGGAAAACGTGTGTAGACTGAGGTGTTAGCATAAGAGAACTCAGTACCAAATCTTGTAAGCATGGAAGGGGAAAACGGATGAATGCTAAATGAAGCCTGAAATTATACATGTGAAACACAAAGTCAGCCCCAGAGCTGCTGTAGTATTATAGCTGAGGTTTGCATTGAGTTTGCTACCCCCAGGCAAAGGGAGGACTTAGAGTTTCCAAGCAGGGCTGAAGCAATCACTTTACTGGTTTGTGCCAGCCAAGTGACTCACTCTCAAACCTGTTTAATATGAAACAGCATTAGGAGACTGGATATAGCCTCAGGGAGATCAGCTGCTAACCAGCTCAGATTATAGCTGCAATCCCTCAAATGCGGCCACTTAGAAGTGTCTCCACATGTCTTCAGTGGCACACAACACTGTGCAGGAAAGACACTGTCCTTGAAGTAGAAAGATCAACGATCTGGTTTCCAGTCTGTAGCAATTTGTCATGTGACTTAGGCCAGCCTCATCTGGAAAATGAGGCTGATGCCTTGTCCATAAAATGGGGCAATACCTTCCCTGCCCACTCCCTGTGGTCGTTTTGAGCACTGAATGAGAAATATGAAAATTAAGCGAGGTGATGAAAATGGCAGAGAGCTGTGTACCAGGTATTACCATTACACACAGTATCATAAATCTCCTTTTATGCTTTCATTCGTACTACAGGGAATTTCCTTAAATGGCAGGAATGAGGAAATAAACACAACAAGAATTTTGCTTCATACTTTAATATCAACAGCGTTGAAAGCACCAATTTAGCCAGTTATTGTGGACTTTTGTCATCCAGGCAGTAAATTGGAGTCTTCTCAAGAAGATTAGAGCTCCCCTCCTCAGTGTTATCTGAGGCTATCCATCAGACCATCTCTGATATTTTCCAGCAAGAACTTTAAAGAGATCCCTGTTAGGGAAATTTATCAAACTATTTCTCCCATTTGCATTACAGGGACAAGAAAATGAACAAAAGGATGTATCTTTCTTTGTTTTCTTCTTCTCCTTCTCCTCCTATTGTCTTTCTCCTCGTCTTCTTTCTTCCTTTTTTTTTTTCTACTCCCATTTCTATCTTCCGAACTGTGTGATGTGGGTGAGGTGAGTGAAGCACTTGCCTGGGATGGATATTTTAATTGGGCGCCAAAAAAACCTCAAAAATCAAGATAAATATATATACATTTTTTTAATTTTTTAATTTTTTATTTTTTAAAGATTTTATTAATTTATTTGAGAGAGAAAGGGAGAGAGCATGGAGCATGAGCAGGGGTGGGAGGCGGAGGGGAGGGGCAGAGGGAGAGAAGCAGACTCCCCTGCTGAGCAGGGAGCCTGGCTTGGGGCTTGATCCAAGGACCCCAAGATCATGACCTAAGCTGAAGGCAGACACTTAACCACTTAACCAAATGAGCCACCCAGGCGTCCCATATACATTTTTTTAAAAGATGTATTTATTCATTTGAGAGAAAAAGAGAGCGCATGTGTGTGAGCAGGGGGAGGGGCAGAGAGAGGGGAAGAGAGAGAGAGAACTCCAAGCAGACTCCCCACAGAGTGCAGAGCCTGAAGTAGGGCTCAATCCCAGGACTCTGAGATCATGACCTGAGCCGAAACCAAGAATGGGATGCTTAACTGACTGAGCCACCCAGGCACCCCAGGATAAATATATTTTAATGAACATTTTTAAAAACAAAATTAATGCCAAAAAACCATGATGAGCAAAATATCAAAATTTTAACTAAAATCAGTGGCAGTGCCATGCCAGGACATATTGAAGCCTGAGGCAAGAGGAAGAAATCAGTAATACTGATCTTGTCTTTACTTAAGATTTGCTTTTTTGGGCATCATGGATTTTTGCCTTAATTTTGATGCATCATAGATAGCAATTTTTTTTCTTTCCTGGTAGCACCTAAAATTATAGTTTGCCTTAGTATGAAGGGCATCTTAAGTTTGGTTAAATGTTTTCCATGTGGTATGTAGAACAAGCATGACTCCTGGCAGTCAAACTCAGCTTGGCTTTGTCTCCCACCGTTTCCAAGCATGAATTCAGTGGAAATCACCTTCCCTGCTCCTGAATGCTCTGAGTCTCATGGCTTTTCTGCTCACTCTTAAATAATAGACAAGTCCCACAGTCATTTTAAGTCACAAACACAGTCTCAGTTTAGCAATTACAATGCATAATCCCCTGAGCTAATCAAAACTCACAATTTCACTTAGTGGTAAATCTCTCCCTCCACCAGCCCAGGCAGCTGGCAACAGGCAAAGGAAGTAGGGCCTTCTACTGTCTGCTCTCTCTATCTCTCTTCCTCACCCACTTAATACCTGCTGTTTTATTCCCCCCCCTCCCACCCCCCTGCCGCCAACCTGGTAAGGACTTGTTAGTGAAGAGAGGAAGGAGATATATTAGTTCTTACCTGACTAGGTGGCTTCACATTCTCTGGGCCAGGAAGATGGTTAATGTGGACCCCTTCTCCTTGGGGCATCTTCATTGGCTCATCAGTGCTTCCTTCTACCTCCAGGTGTCTGGAATGTTTGTCCCATTTGATGGTGGGTACATGGATGTTTATTATATCATTAACTCTACTTTTCTGTATGCTTTATATATTCTAAATTTTCTTTTTTCTTTTTCCTTTTTTTAAAAAAAGAACTGAGAGAGAAAATAAGGGGGGAGAATCCCAACTCTACATGAAAACCTTTGCTGGATAGAAACCTCTCTCTTCTCTCTCCCTCCTTCCCTCCCTCCCTCTTTCTCTCTCTCTCTCTCTCTCTCTCTCTCTCTCTCTCTCACACACACACACACTCTCTTTCTCTCTCTCTCATTTTACTACCAGCCATTCCTGCTCTCCTGACCTTCATTTTTATCACCTCTATAGACCTATAAAAATAAAAGTTTGTCTAGATGAAGATAAACTTCTTTGCCCTGTCACATGCTAGTTTATTTCTCACTCCTTCTGAATAAACAGAGCAATCTCCCACTGGTTTCTAGTTTCTTCAAGAATAAATGGCCCTGGCTAGCATCCAGTCCACTCCCAGTCCCCTGGGAACTCGCCGAGAGAACTAGAACATCTCTGCCCTCGACCTCTAAGGCAGAAATCAACAAGAGTCCCAGGGCAAGAAAGACACTGTAAAAACAGCAGTGCCACCAAAGGCAGAAAACATTTACACTCACCACTGAGAGTCCCACTATACTGCCTGTCTCCAGGCATTGGAACTGAAGCGAGAAGAATGTTGCAGAGGCTAACCAGTTGTCCCCACTTTAGCAAAATAATTGCCTTCATTGTTTAGCTTCACAATGCTGGGGATATATTGTTTATATCCTGGAGCACTCATTTTCCATACCAAGTCTTCAATATTCTGCTTTATTGGTAATGTGTAGTTCTACTTTGCCTTCAGGGATCTATAGAGGTTGAAACAGGGAAACAATGTGAATTCTCACACATTCCAAAGGGCCTGCCCAGATTCAGGATGTCTGAAGCAAAACACTTTTCCAACATGACAAGTTTCGGGATCACAAGGAAGAGAGAAAACAGCTAGCTGTGGGCAGATATTGTAGATAAATCCACAAAACCAATGCAGATTCCACACCCTTCAAGACTAAGGCTGGTTTTCACAGTTGGGGAGTTGCTTGCAACAGCTGGCTGGGCCTGGGAGGCAGAGCATTGAGAGTGGGAGTAACAGAAGGGGGATGGGCCGAGTGACAGGCATCCGTTGCAGGAGTCAAGTCTGTACTCACCAATTTCCCGCACTTCCTTCAGTCTCCTTCTAATATTCGTTCCAGAGGGATTAATAAAATGAACAGAAAATGGTGGTAGATGAGACAAGTTTTAAAAAATGCGAAAAGAGTGAAGAAGCTCACAGTACAGAAATGGAACTCCACTGCACCATAAACTCAGATGGAGAAAAAAAATCACATCTTTATTTTCACTAACCTGTAATGTAACATTTCCTTCGATTATAAATGGAGGCAATAAACCACAGCAGTCTTAGTAGTACTGATGACTTTGTCACTAGTAGAATTTATGGGTATTTTCAATTAATAATCTTTATGGTTGTTGCAAATATCTTGAACTATCATTTTTGTTCACCATTACTGTGAAATTATGATAGTAATTAAATTTGTCATGAGATCTTGATATTTAATCTGTTAACAAAGAAGCATATATAAATTGTTCTACACATTTGTTTTAATATTTTGATTACATATTCCAATAATTGGTTTCCTTTGTGATCCTATGTATTTTATGAAATAGATTTTAGAACATTATTCTAAGAAGAGATCCATAGGATTTATCAAACTGCCAAAGGGGTCTATGGATGCAAAAACATTAATAACTCTTTCATTAAGCAGTTGCAGACTAGAGGGGATAGGGGGTGGTGCAGAATCCTATCAATCCAAATCCAAAAATGTTTGAAAAAGGTTTTGGGGAAAAAAGGTGGAGAGGGGTCAAGATATAACCTTAGGTAGTGCCTAGGGGCTATGCAATTCACTAAGTAATGAAACAAGTTAAATTCCAGCTGAAAGGCATGTATTTAGGGATTCTTTTGGTAAAAAGCTCAACTATATAAGAAGGGATCCAACTTGTCAGAGTGTAGTTCAGGAGGAATAATTCTAGATGGTGAACCTAGATCTAGGGCCCAGTGCCTAACCACTAACAAATAACTCAAATTTGTAAATACATAATAGTGTCTCATCTTCTCCAAGTAACTAATGGTAACTCAGTTGGGTAAGCATCCTTTCCACTCTGGGAAGAAACCTAGAAATAAAAATAATAGAAGCCCTTATAACCAATTTTCACTTAAATTATTAAATTAACTAACCTTCTCCATTCCTTCTAACCTACCAACTGGTCTTAAGGCACACTGAACACTTGCAGCCAGTGGGCCTCTCTCTAGCACACTGGCACATTCTCAAAATGCAATAATAAGAAAATAAATAACTCAATTAAAAATAGGGCAAAACCCACCCAATTATTTTGTTTATATATTTACTTAATGTGGGCTCCATACTGGTCTTGATGCAAACATAGGGCTTGAACTCACGACCCTGAGATCAAGGTCTGAGCCAAGATCAAGAGTTGGACGCTTCACCAACTGAGCCACCCAGGCACCCCTAAACCCATCCAATTATTAAGGCCCACTAGATAGCTATCTCTCGACAATACAGTAATCAAAACAGTGTGTTATTGGCAAAGGAATAGCCAAATGGATTAATGGAACAGAGTAGAGAACCCAGAATCGGAGCCATACAAATATGTCCAAATAATTTTTTAAAGTAGACTTATTTTTAAGCGGTTTTGATTTATAGAAAAATTAAGCAGATAGTACAAAAAGTTCTCATATACTGTACCCAGTATCCCTCATTATTAACATCTTATATTAGTATAGTATATCTATTACAATTAAGCAATAAATATTGATACATTATAATTAATAGTGTATTCAGTGTCATAGTGTATTCAGATTCCCTTTGTTTTTAGTTTTCATGTCTCCTTAAGCTCCTCTTATCTATGACAATTTCTCAGACTTTCCTTTTTTCATGACCTTGATAGCTTTGAGGAGTACTGGTCGTATGCTTTGTAGGATGCCCCACTTTTAGAATGTGTCTGATGTTTTCCTCATGGTAGGACTGGAGTGATGGGTTATTGGAAGGAAAATTACAGAAGTAAGTGCCATTGTTATCACATCATTTGAAGAGTCAATATTTATCAACATGATTTATGATTTTGATGTTGAGTTGGGCTGAGGTAGTGTTTGTCAGATTTCTCTACTATAAAGGTACTTTTCCCCTATTTTCAGACTATAGTCTTTGGAAGAAAGTCACTATGCACAGCCCACCCCTAACTAGGGATTTATGTTCCTCTCCTTGAGGACAAAGTATCTGCATCAATCATTTGGAATTCTAAGTGGGAGACTTATCTATTCTCTACTATTTATTTATTATTCAATCATTTATCTCAGTATGGGTTCATGGATATTTATTTTGTACCCTGGATTATAATCTAATTCTACTTTATTTTTTATTCAAATTGTTCTAACCTTGGTCATTAGGAGCTCTTCTAGTTGGGTTCTGTGCACATTTGACATACCCCCATCCGTGTGTTTTTGGTTTTTCTTTAATCACTTCCTTACTTTCTGATACTACAAAATGCTCCTGGATCATCTTATATATTTTCTTCCCTAGTTCTAGGATAAACCGTTTCTCTAAGGAGCCCTATTCTTCTTACTAGAGAATGGTATTAGAAACCACAATCTGGGGATCAGGTGTACTGCTTGCTATTGGATGCCCAATTGATTTCTGACATTCAAAAGCTAGTCAATACAGGAAGGATAACCATTTCAACAAATGGTTCTATAGCAATTGGACATCCAAAGGCAAAGAAAGAAAAGGGAAGAAGGAAAGGAAAGGAAGGAAGAAAGGAAAGAAGGAAGGAAGAAAATCAACATAAACCTAATGTATTTTTGTAAAAAAATTAACTCAAATGAATCATGGATGTAATGTAAAATGGAAGACTGTAAAACTTCTGTAAAAAAAATAGTAGAAAATCTTCAAGATCTAGGACTAGGCAAATAGTTCTTTGACTTAACACTAAAACATGATCCATAAAAGGAAAAATTGCTAAACTGGACCTCATGAAAAGTAGAACTTTTGCTTTGCAAAAACTCTATTAAGAGAATGAAAACAGAAACTACTAGAGAGTGGGAGAAAATACTTGCAAACCACATTTTGACAAAAAACTAGTACCTAGAATATACAAAGAAATCTCAAACTCAGCAGTGAAAAAACAAAGAATCTAATTAGAAAATGAGCCAAAGACATGAACAGACATTTCACCAAAAAGAATATACAGGTGATAAATAAGTACATGAAAAATGTTCAGTGTTATTAACCATTAGAGAAATGAAAATTTAAATAATGACATATCACTTTCGATAAATGAAAAATATGTTCACACAAAAACCTGTATACAAATGTTTCTAGTAACTTTTTTTTTTCCATGATGGCCCTGAACTGGAAATAATCTAGATATCCTTCAACAGGTGAATAGTCAAATAAATTGTGGTACATCCATAACATGGGATAGTACTCAGCAATACAAAGGAACAAACTAATGATACATAACACTTGGATGAATCTCCAGAGAATTATACAGAGATCAGTGGCTTCCAGGAGCTGGGGTTGGGGGAAAAATGTGGAGTGATTGAGTACAAAGGAGTAGCACTAGGGAATTTCGAGGGGTGATAGAAATATTCTCTATCTTGATCATGGTAGTGGTGGTTGTATGTCTGCAAGTGTTTGTCAAAACTCATAGGACTGTACACTCTACACTCAAAAAGGGTATATTTTGTTGTCTGTAAATTATAACTTAATTTTTAAAAACATGAAAAATGAAGAAGCTTTTAAAACCAATTTCCACTTAGTTCAATTACTAGATTAACCAACATTTCCCATTCCCTCTGTAAAATATACCAGTTGGTACCCAGGACCCTTATAGCTGAGCACTTACAGCTAGTCCCTCTCTAGTATACTGGTATTTTCTGCTCCCACTAGTTGAGCATGACACATACCAAGAATCAGTTGCATTTGTTTCCAAATCTACAGATGTTAGTTGTGTTTGCTATTATAATTACCTAATGTAATTAAATATGACAAAAGACCATGAAATCTAAGTGTGGAAAGGAAGGGTTATTGTTTCTATGAAAATTAGGATGAATGCTTTAGAAAGACTAGCTAATGGAAACTTACTAAAAAAAATTTTTTTTTACATATTTATTTATTTTAGAGAGGAGGGGGAGAAAGAGAATCTCAAGCAGACTCCTCGCTGAGCACGGAGCCGGATGTGGGGCTTCATCTCACGACCCATGAGATCATGACTTGAGCCAAAAATCACGAGTGGTATGCTTAACTGATTGAGCCACCCACGTGCTCCTAAAAAAATTCTCTAAAAAAATTATTTATTTATTTATTTATTTATTTATTTGAGAGAGAGAGAACACGAGCAGAGGGGAGGGGCAGAGGGAGAGGGAGAAGCAGGCTCCCCGCTGAGCAGGGAGCCTGATGCGGACTGGATCCCAGAACCCTGGGATCATGACCTGAACTGAAGGCAGATGCTTAACCCACTTAGCCACCCAGGTGCCCCTAAAAATATTCTTAAACTGTAAGTTTAAGTTAATGAAAGATTGCAAGGAAATATAAAAACCAGTCCACATTTACATTGTTTTGCAAGTGGCTTAAAGTTTTTGCTCCGTTTTCACATAATCCAAACTAGAATCATAAAGGATACTAAATGAGAGTGGTTAATGCAACAAAGATGTTTTGGAACTCCAATTAACAGACTCAAACTCAAAGAAAGAGTATGGAAAATGAAGCATATTTATATGTTCTAAACTAAACGTTTATATCTTCTTAACATTTAACTGAAAATGTTGAACTGTGTATGAACTATTACTTATGATTCTTCACTTTTGCTGAATTTACCAGCCAATCTTACAGTCTCTAAATAAGAGTGAAGAAGTGACTCAAACCTAAGATTTAACACCTTCTGTGTTGAGTACTAGAATAAGTTATTTTTTAATCCCCTTTGCAATTTGGATATATTTTATTTGACAGGGGGATACTTGAAATGTTGAATTTAGACTTGTGATTTTAATTTTAAATGTTTAAAGGCATTTAATTGACAGTAGACTGGGGATTTCAATTTGAGACATGTAAAAGTTGAATTGATTATGTTTGTAAGCTGTGTTTGAATTTTTCAGAGAATCTGTGGTACTAAATCTATAACTTCTGAGTTATTAGGTTTGTAAATAGAGTTTAAGTGCTTAGGAATATTGGTTTATTAGAATTGTAAGCTTGCTTTTTGAATGTTTGAAGTGCTTTAAAGAATCAAATATATTACATTTGTAGCTGTAGTTTGAAAAGTCCAAGAATTTAATCGAGTTAATAATAAATGTTTAGGGAACTTAATCTACCATATTTATAAGCTAATTTTAAGTTATAATTGGATACATTTATAAATAAAACCATAAAGTTTAAAGTTAAAATTAAAGGTCTAAGAAAAACTAGATTTTAAAACTGGATACCTTTGATAAATTTGACATTTATTAAACAAAAGTAGCTCTACATGTTTTGGGGTATTTTTTCTTTCAGTATACAAAGGCTTGCCTTGTACATTAAAAAATTTAAATGATGAAATAAAGAATCAACTTCTCCCACATTCTGGTTCTCACAAAAACCAGCTCATTAACATTCAAGCAAAGAAAATCAAACATTTTATACACAGAGTTACCATATGACCCAGCAATTCCACTGCTAAATATATAACCAAGAGATATAAAGGCATATATCCATACAAAGACTTATACATGGATGTTCATAGTAGCCTTATTTGTGATAGCAAAAACCAGAAGCAACCCAGATGGCCATTAGGAGGTAAATGAATAAATGAACTATACTCTGGCCATACAATGGAATATTATTCAGCAATAAAAAGAAATAAAGTACTGATACACAAATCAGTACATGGATGAACCCTGAAAATATTATGCCACATATATGAAAGAAGCCAGATACAAAAGGCACATGTTGGGCGCCTGGGTGGCTCAGATGGTTAAGCGTCTGCCTTCGGCTCAGGTCATGGTCCCGGAGTCCTGGGATCGAGTCCCACATTGGGCTCCCCGCTCTGCGGGACGTCTGCTTCTCCCTCTGCCTCTCTCTCTCTCTCTCATGAATAAATAAATAAAATCTTTAAAAAAAAAAAAAAGGCACATGTTATATGATTCTATTTATACGAAATGTCCAGAATACTTATCAATACAGAAAGTAGATCAGTTGGTTGCCTATGGCCAGGAGGAAGGATGGGTGGAAATGAGAGTGGCTTAACAGTATGGAGTTTCTTTTGGGGTTGATGAAAATGTTCTAAAATTGATTTTGATGATGATTATACATCTCTGTGAATATAACAAAAACCATTGAATTGTACAATTTAAATAGGTGAATTATATGCTATGTGAAATAGGCCTTGAAAAAGCTGTTACAGGAAGGAACGTGGGAAGGAAGGAAGGACAGAAGGAAGGAGGGAAGGAGAAAACAAAAAGAAAAGAAAGAAAATCAAACACAAACTTCGGACTTTTCAGATTTCCCAGAATAACCACATTACCCCTATGGGGAAACAGTATCTCTGGAGTCTCTTGCACAGATATCCAACAACTTTATTCTGTTGTGGATGTCCTGCTTTTTCACATCGTGCTCTTATTAAAATCTTGTGTGGTACATCCCAGTGAGCCTAGGTCACATACCCTCCCCTAGCTACAAAGGATGTGGGGAAAATGAGTTCTGACTTCCACCTTGAGAGTCAGGACTCCTAACAGTAGAGATTCCCCAAATAAAGGAAAGCTATGCAACAGGTGCTGGGAAACTATAAGAATGTGACAGACTGTTCACTATGTTCAGCCACATGTGGAGAGTGAGTTAAAGGGGACAAGATGGGAGGCAGAGAAACCAGTTAGGTGGCTAGCTAGTACATGCCCACAAAGAGAACATAGTGATCACCTGAACTACCAATAACTGAGGAAGCAGTAATAGAGGCAGAGAGGAGCAACCAGATTTGAGAAACAATTTGAAAGAAAAATCAAAACTTGGAGATTTGTTCCATAAGAGAGATGAGGAGCAAGAGATGTTAAGGATTTCTGGCCTAAATAACTGAGTGGATATTAGGATCTTGACCTAAGATAAGAAAGGAACAAGTGATGAGGAACAGGTTGGGGAATTAGGGGAAGGAGAAGGGAATACACTGAATTCTATATGTTATTGGTTTCTAATATAATTCCATTGTGGTCAGAGACCATACTTCATATGACTTGAATTCTTTTAAATTTATTGAGATTTGTTTCAGGGCACAAAATCTGGTCTATCTTGATAAATATTCTGTGTGCAACTGGAAAGTATGTGAATTCTGTTATTGGAAGGAGTGTCATACAATTGTCAATTAGGTGAAGTTGCCAGATAGTGTTATTTAAGTCTTCTCTATCTTTGCTGATTTTCTGTCAATTTGTCCTATCAATTACTGGGAGGAAGGTATTGAAATCTACAACTATTGATTGTAGATTTGTCTATTTCTCCTCACTCGTATCTATTTTTCCTTCATGAATTATTAAATGCATAAAGACAATTATTATGTCCTCTTGATGAATTGACCCCTTTATAATATGAAATGATTTTCTTTACTCCTTGTAATATTCTTTATCTGAAATATTTTCTTTTGACTAGTATTCTTTTGTTTGCATAGTAAATCTCTTTCTATTCTTTTGCTTTTAACCTATTTGTGTCTATGCATTTGAAGTGCATTCCTCATAAGCAGCATCTTGTGTCGTCTTTTTAACCCAGTTTTGGCCTTTTGGTATGACTTCAAGATCACTAATCTTTTCTTTGGCAATGTCTGATTTGCCATTAATCCTATCCAGTGCATTTTTTTTTTTTTTTTAGATTTTTAAAAAAATTTATTTATTCATGAGAGACAGAGGCAGAGGGAGAAGCAAGCTCCCCGCAGAGCAGGGAGCCTGATGCGGGACTCGATCCCAGGACCCTGGGATCATGACCTGAGCCGAAGGCAGACGCTTAACTGACTGAGCCACCCAGGCGTCCCGTATCCAGTGCCTTTTTATTCAGACATTGTAGCCTTCATTTCTAGAGTTACAATTTGGCTCTTTTTTTATATCTCTCATGTCTCTTTAACTTTTTGAACATTTGGAATACAGTTACAGTAACTGTTTTCATGTCCTTGTCTGCCAATTCTAACATCTGTGAAAGTTCTGGGTCTGATTTTGAACAATTAACTTTTTATTATGGGTTGTATTTTATTAAATATGACCAAATCTCTAGTTCTATTATCAGTTTATGAGAAGAAAAGGGGTAGAGAAACATGTTAACACACAGGGATACAATCAGTAAAGTGCAGAATGTGGGGAAACACCACAGGACAAGCAATCAATTCCGTCAACATACAAAATGCAAGGAAAGAAAAAAGTTTAAGAGATTTTAACCAAATGCAATGTGAGGACCTTGTTTGTATCCTGACTTGAAGAAATAAACTACATAAAACATTTATAAGAAAATTGGGAAAATTTGAAAATGACTAGATGTTAAGAAATTGTTAATTTTTAAAGATATTATAATGGTTTTGTGGTTGTTATAAAAATAGACTGTATTGTTTAGAGACACATAGTAAAGTACTTACAGGTAAAATAATATACTGCTTATGATTTGCTTCAAAATAATCCAAGGAGGGATGAAAAGGTGAGGTTCAGATAGAACAAATTGGTTAAGGGATGGTAACTATTGAAACTGAGTAATGAATACACAGTAGTTCATTATATTATTCTCTTTACTTTTGTAATATTTGACATTTTTTCACAGTTTTAAAAAATCAGATGTTCTGTGTTTGAGAAGCCTTGCTCTATCCTCTCCCTACTCCTAATAGAATCAATTGTGCTCAGGACTGTTCCCCTACCGTCCAAATAAATTAAACCCTCATTTATCTCCAAACCTTTCTCCCTAATTGGCTATAAACCCTTGAGAGCAAAAATTGTCTTATTAATTTTCTATTCTTTGTATTCCCACCACCAACCACAGAGCCAGGGTGCTCAATAAATGGTAGCAAATTGGCAGCTCTCTAGCCCCAGTTCACCAAGGTGCCCATGACAGAGAGGCTGACTCTATCCTATTAAATCAGATTTCCAGTTAGGTGCTCTGTCCTTTATAAATTCAAGTCATATTGCATATAAATGTATGGCAAAGGAACCAAAGGAGTCCTTATGTAAAAACTCAGGCAATAAAACTGTCAAGACAAACCAGGAATCCAGCAGGGATTGGCAGGGTCAGCAGTACTGAAACTGTTTTATAGTTCACTATGTACTTCCTCTTCTTACAGGTATGCATTGCTCTGTGACCTTTGCAAAGTCCTTCTGTCCTGCCCTGCCTTTCTCATAGTACTGCTCTAAGTCTTAAATGATACTGTAATGCATTTAAAAGGGTTTATTATTTTTTTTTTTAACTGGAAAGTTTAAAGCGTTATGGCTTCCTTCCAAAGCACTGAGGCATCTCATGGAGCACATCAGTTTAGCTACTGGAAAAATTGAACTTAGATGAAATTTTCAGTAAGCAAAGTCTGTTTCCTTGCAATATAAATATACACACAGCACCTATTCCATGTTGTGCTAGGTGCTGATGACAACGAGCGAGGATAGCCCAGGTGCCCAGGACCTCTCCTCATAGAAAACCTAATCCTTGGCTCCGCGGTGCTCCTTACTCATACTGTTCAATCTCCTGATTGACTTATTTATTAAGTTATCCATTTGCTTATGTATTTATTGATTACTATTTTTAATTAAGAATTTTACAAATACATGCTGATTGGAGGTTCCTAATTCTGGGGTAATTTCCATTTGTTCTTGGGGAGGGCATGATAATGGGCAGGTGGCCTTTGACTTCCTGTGGTAGTCACCAGGAGGATAATTTTGGGACGCCGTTCCCAGCCTCTGTCTTCCCTGCTATGGATGAGCTTTTGTTTTTACCCACTTTACATAGCGTTAAATCTGGGGTGTGGTTATAAAGGTGTGTGTCGGAATAATTCATTAAGCTGCGCTTTGGGTTTGTATGGCTTTCTCTATTTGTCCTAAATTTCGTGACAACAGTTAAAAAGAAATCTCTCTTCCTTCAAAACTCACGCAACTTGTTCACTTCCCAAGGAAATGTGGCACAGGGCGGGCCACTGGGAGGGAGCATCGGAGTGACCAGGAGTGTCGGTCAGTAGCCAGGGCTGCGTGTCTGCCACCTCCCCCCGTCAACGGAATCAAGCGGTCGGCTCCACGAGGGTAAAAGAGCTAATGAAGATAACAATAACAACGATTACAAAATGACAATGGCAATAAAACCCCAGTAATAACAAATCCGAGCGAGAGATTCACATTCGACAGACGGTTGTAAGCACCACAAATCCCGTCACCACTGGGCCGCCATACCGAAGACCCCACGGGCAGCGGGCACCGCGGCTCTCGCGGCGCCCC
The DNA here is from genome assembly GCF_011800145.1 of Mirounga leonina. Taxonomy (NCBI): domain Eukaryota; kingdom Metazoa; phylum Chordata; class Mammalia; order Carnivora; family Phocidae; genus Mirounga; species Mirounga leonina. The sequence goes on from NW_023270268.1 coordinate 31,863,382, forward strand.
TGGCGGCCCCCTTCCCGGCTCCGGCCGGCGGGGTGGGCGGAGCCTGGCGGGCGGGGCGGGGCGGGGCGGGGCGGGGCGGGGCGCCGAGCCCGCGGCGGAGGGCGGGCACAAGGGGGAGGAGGTGACGGACGGGCGGCTGGGCGGGGCGCGCTCGGGCCTCAGCTCCTCGCACGCCGCGCTCGCAGCCCAGACCCCGCGCCGCCGGGAGTCCTGGTGGCGAGCGCCGTCTGCGAGCCGAGGCAGCAGCTGGAGGAGGAGCCGCGGGCGCTGAGGTAGGCGCGGGGACGCCCGCCGCGCGGCCTGGAGCCCGGGTGCCTCCGGCCCTGCCCGAGGGTGGTGGCGAGGCCGGGGGGGCGGCGCGCGGAGGCCCGAGCGGGCGGGGCCGGGGCCTGGGGGCGGGGACCGGCCTGGCCGGCGGGGCCAGAGGGGCCGCGCGGCGCTGGGCCAGCGGGCAGAGCCGTGGGAGTCGGGGCTTGGGGCGGCGCGGGCTCCTGTGCACGCCCAGCTCGGTCCCGGGCCGTGGCAGCCCGGGAGGTGTGGAAACCGCCTGCCCCGGGGGGCACCCACGGAGCAAGGAAGGCGGGGGACGGCCTTGTCCCTCCCACTTTTGGGGCTCCCAGGCCAGTTCGCCCGCACAGCCCTCGGGAACTTGTTAACAGGAAAGCTTGGCAGAAAAACAAATGCCAACGTTTTGGAAGAACTGAGAGTCACGTCGTTAGGCGCTGAGGCTTTATTTTCCTTCCCCGCCCCCTGCCCAGCCTCAGCCCGACTTGGCCAAAGAAGGATGTGTCACCAGCTCGGGGCCTCGGGCGGGATCCCCGGCCTGGCTGAAAGCAGGAGTACCTGAAACAAAGGTAAACGGAGGCCGGGCACACCCCGGCCCTGCCGTGCGGCCGCCCTCGGACCGCCTCAGCGGGTCTCCCCCGCGCCGACCCGGGCCGCCGCCTCGGAGGGGCTTTCTCCCGGGGGACCTCTCGATGGAAACCAGCTGGCCGGGCTTGGAGTTGATGTTGCATCTGAACTGTGTTGTGCTCACATTATTCCCAATCCCCCCAACTCTGGTAAAGCTTAAGGAAATTTTACCCAGTTTTAGTGGTCAGCAAATGTAAGGGAGGATAAATGGCTGTTTGTAAATTATAATGTATTTTCTTATTAGGAAATGGTCTGAAAACACGAAATAAAAATTCTTAACACGTAAGCAGAAAAGAGTGATTTGTAGTGCCTTCCAAAATCTGAAGACGTGTTCCTTCTCAAATCATTTATGTGTGCAAAGCATCCCCCCAACCTTTGGTGCCAGGCATTTTTCTTTGTTCTTTATTAGTCTCAGGCCTCAGTTTCTTGTAAACAGAGCACCCAGTGCTGAGACCCTAAGAATTGCCATACTAGGTCAGGGCATGTGGATCCTGCTCAGTAGGCAGCAGCACTGTTTTCTTTCTTGGTGATACCATTAAATATTATCTCAATTTCATTCCTTTCAGAAATATCCATGACTTTTCGTGAAAGCCTTTTAAAAATCTATAGACCACTCCTAATTTATACATAAAATCTGTTCATATTTTTGCATCCAAATGGCTCTCCTATCCTCTCTGACGGAAGAACTTGAGATGGTGTGGGGAAAACTTGGATCTTTTATAAATCTGGGAGCTCAGAAATTGAGGACAGGGGAAACAAAGTAAAGTTTTTTTAAAAATAGAAAGCTTTGAAGAAGTCTTTATCAGGACCAGCCTGGCTGTTTAGTTCAAAAATAGTTGTATCCACTAACAACCTGAATATTAGTAAGTTAAAGATCTATTTGTATTTTTAAGTATTTGCATATTTTAAAATGTAGTTGACATTCTGGACAGTGAAGGGGTTATCTGACTTTATCTTAGTCTAAATTAATTTTACCTTAATGTCTAGCTGAAACCTGCTGCCCTAAGAGAGTGAAAGTTCTGTTTCAGCAAGAAGGGAATAAAAGAGCTGAGTAATTTTGGAGTATGGAGTACTTGAGGGGGGCACTTGTTCAAACCATAACTTTGCTCTTAAACTTTTCATAGGCTCATTACCTTTGGCAAGCATAGTCTCCCCTGATTTAGTTCCTGTCACCTTTGAATACACATCTAAAGCTGTTCTTAACATATTCCCCTCACATGCATGCCTTACCCCTCAAAAAACCCCACCACCTGGGGTAGAGTTGATCCCTTTTGGGTATTACCGTTCTTTAAATTAGGGGTTTTCATCTCTGGTACTGTTGACATTTTGGACCAGGTAATTTTTTGTTGTGTAGGGCTATCATGGTCATTACAGGATGTTTAGCAGCGTTCCTGACCTCTACTAAATAGGTACCAGTTGTACCTCCCCCCACACACAATTATAACAAATAGTCACACAAGCTACACAGTTGTGACAATCCAAAATGCCTCCAGATATTGCCAGATATCCTCTGAGAGAGCCAAAATCACCCCCAGTTGAGAACCATTGTCCTAAATAGACTGTTGCCTTAACACCAGTGATCCTGCATTGTCTTCATTTGCTTATGTGTTGATTTTCTCCGCTGTCCTAAGGTTGAGGGCAGAACAGTCATTCATTTATTTACCAAATATCTGAGGAAGGGCATACTTTGCCAGCCAGATGCTAGTTCAGGTCTGGGGATATAGTGGTAAAAGCAGCTGGTGTGGTCTTTGCACTCCTGGACATTATAGTCTAGAGAGAGTGACAGATGCACGCATGTATAATGATACAGATACTTCATTACAATTGTAATAAATTCTGGGAGAAATACAGGGTACTCTGAGTACATAAAACAAGGGTCTTGACCTAGTTTGAGAACTAGGAAAAGTTTCCTTGGGAAATGACCTTTAAAGTGAGGTGGACATTGAAGGATAAATAGAAGTTCTAAAGTGAAGCATAGGGGGACAATATTTCAGGCAGAAGGAATAGGACCTTTTCTGGGAACACAGAGGCCAATGTGGCTGGAACATGGAGAGTGATAGGAACAGGGTGAGACAAAATAAAAATCTGGAAAAGTTGGTAAAGGCTTTCTTTGAGCAGCAGTTCTCAGTCCAGCCTATTCATCAGAATCACAAGAGGAACTTAAAACAGTACTAGTGCCTGGCCCATTAAATCAGAATGTCTGCAGTCTGCAGTGGATCCTACTTCCCTCCCCAGCTGCCATTTTCCCCACATTTTCCAAAGGGATAACCACTAGTACTAGTTTTGTGTATTGTTCTAGACATTTTTTTGTCGGCATTCAAGCAAATGCATATTCTTAGTTCCTCCTGTTGTTTACCCTAATGGTAGCATACTGTACACACTGTTCTTTTTTAAAGATTTTATTTATTTCAGAGAAAGAGATAGCACATGAGCGGGGGCGGGGTGCGGTGGAGAGGGAGAAACAGGTTCCCCGCTGAGCAGGAAGCCCAACATGGGACTCAATCCCAGGACTATCTGGGACCATGACCTGAGCCAAAGGCAGCGGCTTAATTGAGCAATCCAGGCACTCCTGTACACACTATTCGTGTTTGCAACAATGTCTTGGAAATCTTTCCATTTCAATATATAGTTTTCTTATTCTTTTGAATGACCATATAGTATTCCATTGTATGGATATACCATAGATTATTTAACCATTCCTTTATTGGTGGACATTTAAATTGTTTCTAATAATTTACTATAAGGAATAGTAAAGGCATATGCCAGTTCATGTGTGTGAATATATCTGTAGGATAAATTCCTAGAAATGGAATTATTGGGTCTAATATGTACATATGCACATAAATGTTGGTGTGTAAAAGGATCAGTATGGTCATATTGGAGAGAATGGTTTGGAGAGAAATGAGTGCTTGTGGGAAACAACTGACCCTAATTAAGGTTACTGTGTGCTGTAGACTGCATTTTGTCCCCCCACAATTGAATTTTGAAGCCCTTACCCCTATGTGACTAAATTTGGAAATAGAATCTTTGGTAGGTAATTAGGGTTAAACAGGGTCAACAGGGTGCAGCCCCAACTCAATAGAATTGGTGGCCTTATAAGTAGAGGATGTTGGAAAGGCCATGTGAGCTCACAGTGAGAAGATGGCTATCTGCAAGCCAGGAAGAGAAACTGACCTTGCCAGACCTTGACCTGGGACTTCTGCCCTCCAGAACTGTGAGAAAATACATTTATGTTGTTTAAGCAATCCAGGCTATGGTATTTTATTATGGCAGCCTGAGCCAATACACAGTGGAGAGGTAGAAGAGAAAAGATGGTAGCTGGGACCATGGTGGTAGCAGAGGAGATGGAGATGAATACAGGAGATATATTTAAGAGGCATAATTGAAAGGACTTTATGAATGAGGGAGAAATAAGTGAGTAGGATGACTCCCAGGCTTGCCCAACCAGGTGAATGGTGGGGTTGTTATCTGAGGTAGAGAACACTGGAAGAATAAATAGTTTTGAAGTGGGTATAAATCACAGTTCACTTTGGGACTGGTGAGACCTCTGAGTGGAGATTGCACTTAAGCTTTTGATAATTCAAATCCAGAGCCCAGAGGAGTGGGCTGAACTGGGGACCCATATTTAGGTGTGAATTGAAGGGTGTGGATGGAATTACCCAGAGCAGAGGTTGGGAATCTGTAGCCCACAGCTGGATCTGGCTTACAGATGTGTTTTGTTTTTCCCATGGAGTGTTTTTTGTTGCTTAATTTTGAGTTGCCAATAATTTAAAATCTGAAGATTTCCCATGAAAATCTAGATTTGGGCCTTTTCTTTAAAAGTGAGAAGATGTAGCACTACTAAGCTGGCTTTCCTGTATGGCAACAGTTGGTTGGAGCTAAGTCACCACTGATCCCAGCTGCTTTCTAATTCACCAGAGTCCACCACTCCCTAAAACTATGCCTGGCCTGCTTTGTTTATTTACTTCTCTGACCCTGTAGGCATTTGAGTGTGGAATCCCTGCTCTAGGAAGAGAATATAGAACTATGATTCTCATCTTGGCTGCACATTGGAAATACTGGATAATTTAAAAATACTGTTGCTCATATCCACACCAAAAATTTCTATTGCTGTTTACTTGTTCTAAATTGCAGCCTGGGATTTTTAAAAACTCCTCAGGTGGTTCCAATGAGCAGTGGAAGTTGAGTTGAGACCATTGACAGAGATTAAGAAGAGAAGAAAGCTCAGGCTCAGTGTTTCAAATTTGAGTAAAGGAGGGTAGCTCCAGGATAAGGGATGAGGTGGCCAGAGAGGTACAGTGGAGTGGGATCTTGCTTGCAGCTAAGATGTGCAGACTTAACCCAATACACTTGAAGGTGTTTTTAATTAGATGAGAGAGAACAAAATTTATTTTGCGTGTATACTTACTGTTTGTTTTGTGTATACCTGTATATGTGTATGCTGTTCATAACTGCCTAGAGTTATGTATACAAAAAACAGCTATGCTTTATTTAATGGGCCATTTAAAGGATTCAAGAGTAATTTAATCTATGCTTGACTTTTGTCTTAGGTGTTTACTTTAGAATCTAATTCCAGTTTAAGTTGTATCATAAAAGGCATATTTAAAAAAGAGAAGAGTTATCAAGTAAAGATGTAGATTGAAAATGATCAGTTGAATTTAGCAAGATGGAGTCTTTGACCTCAGCAAAACCATTTTAGATTGGAAGAGGCAGAAACCAGATTGAAGTGGGTAGAAAGTAAGGAAGTGGAAAGGATAAATGTTGGGGAAATCTTTTGAGTTTACCTTAGAAGGGGAGTGATGAGGGAAGGTCACGTGTCTTCTATGTATGGTAGGTGCAGTCTGCGTTGGTTACCCAAATGCTTCTAACTCTTGAGGGAGGTAACTGACTACCCTTCACCCCCATTTCAGAGGGGTCTTGCTTGTATTTGTTTTGGAAACTTTGTGCTTTTCCACTGAGGAGATTTTGCCAGGACCTTTGAGACTCAGATGTTAGTGATTAGGCCCTTAGTCTCTTTCTTATCTGAAAAGCCACAGGGCTCCTAAAGGCCAGCGGGGTTCCAGTGACCCTGACATCATCCTACCATTGAACTGATGAACAAAGATCAAATTGTTGTCATGTTGAAAATGGAATACTTGGCTATGTCAGGGAATATGTATCTAGCTTTCAGATTCTCAGGAGCAGTTTTAGCAGCTGTATTTTTTTCCATTTAACTTGATATTATAGCTGGTTTTCCAGTTGCATATATGTAAAATTTCTCATACTTTGAAATCTTTATCATTGATGCTGATTAAAGGGTCTGGATAGAAGTTGGAGGAGACCCTCACTGAGCTCAAAGAGAACACTGAACAAACTGGTTTCCAAAAGGTTGTGTGAATGCTGGAATGTAGTTACCTTGAAGACCTTGGATTAGAGTGGCTGTCCAGAGTGGGTTGTCATGCACATGGCCTCTACCAATCTGTCTCATTTCTGCCTCATTGGCGACTTTAACCTGGCATAGGAGGTTTAAAGAGTTGTGATCTACAGCAGAACAGAAACCATAGGGGTTGGAAAATGTCAAGGATTTATTACTGAGGAATGGGGTTTGTTAGTTGAAGGCATAAGCCCCATTGCTATACTCTTTTTGCAAATAAGAGTGTCATCCTGTGAGGGATTAGTCTTCATAGCTGCTATTAGTTCATCCGTTAGGTGGATGATGGTTGACTTCTGTATAAAGGATGCCTTTATGATATAACTAACAGCCCTTGGTCTACAAAGGTTTATACTGGGAGTCTATGATAAGAAAATATTTTGTCTAGAAACTTCTATGTGCTTGGGCAATTGTAGGAATTCCACCATCATAAATAAAGTAGATAGAGGTAAGATAGAGGTAGATAGAGGGAAAAGTTCATTGCCAAGGTGGGCCAGAGCTTCTTTGGTTTGCAGAAGAAATAGGATGGTTGAGTGGGCAGTAGACTTGCAGTCAGTTCTTGGATGCCAAGTCTTGATCTGTCAAATGTCAGCTGTGTGATTTTTGTGTGTGATTTTTTTTTTAAATTGAGTTAAAGTTCACATAACATTAAATTAATCAGTTTAACCATTTTAAAGTATACAATTCAGAACTTTCAGTACATTCACAGTGTTGTGCAACCATCACCATTAATTACAGAACATTTTTGTCACCCCAAAAGGAAACCCTGTACCCATTAAACAGTCACTCCCCATTTCTCTCTCCCCGTTCCCTGAAAACCACCAATCTGCTTCTGTCTCTATGGAGTTGCCTATTCTGGACATTTCATATAAGTGGAATCACACAAATGTGATTTATGTGACTGGCTTTTTTCACTTAGCATAATTTTGTACAAGGTGCATTCATGTTGTAGCATGTGTTCCTTTCTTTGAATAATAATCATTCCTTTCTTTGAATAATAATTCAATTGTATGAATATACTATATTTCGTTTATCCATTCATCAGTTGATGGGTATTTGGGTTGTTTATTCCTTTTGGCTATTGTAAATAGTGCTACTAAGAGCATTCATGTATAATTTTTTGCTTGAATACTTGTTTCAGTTCTTTTGTGTACATACATAGGAGTGGAATTGCTGGGTCATAGATAATTCTGTGTTTAACTTTTTGAGAAACCACCAAACTGTTTTCCATAGCATCTGCACTATTGTACATTTCCACTAGCAATGTTCTGAAGTTCTAGTTTCTCAACATCCTTGTCAATACTTGTTATTTCCTGTTTGTTGTTTTTTAAAGAGTGAGTGAGAGCAAGAGAGGGGAAGAGGAGGAGAGGGAGAGGGAGAATCTTAACCAGGCTTCATGTCCAGCACCGAGCCTGATGCAGGGCTCAGTCTCACAACCCTGAGATCATGACCCAAGCAGAAATTGAGTCGGACACTTTACCAACTGAGCCATCCAGGTGCCCCACTGGTTGTTTTTTTTTTTTTTTAAGTTTTTATTTTAATTCCAGTCAGTAAATATACAGTGTTATATTTCAGGTGTACAATATAGTGATTCAACAGTTCTATTCATTACTCAGTGCTCATCACAAGTACACTCCTTAACCCCCATCACCTATTTAACCCCCCCACACACCCTCTGGGGGTTTTTTTGGTTGTAACTGTCCTAGTGAGTGTGAAGTAATATCTCATGATTTTGATTCATATTTTCTTAATGACTAATGAAAGATGTTGAACATCTTTTCATGTCCTTTTTGGTCATCTGTATATCTTCTTTGGAAAGATGTCTATTCAAGTCCTTTGTCCATTTTTTAATTGGATTGCTTGTCTTTTTGTTAAGTAGTTGTTAAGGGTTCTTTATATATTCTGGATACTAGACCCTTGTCAGATATATTATTTGCAATACTATAGGCTGCTTTTTCACTTTCTTGATAGTGTCCTTGGCACACAGGTTTTAATTCTTCTTTTTTTTTTTTTTGCTGTATCCTGTGATTATTTTTTAATTTTTTTATTGTTAATCACCATACATCACATCACTAGTTTCAGATGTAGTGTTCCATGATTCATTGTGCATAACACCCAGTGCTCCATGCAGAACATGCCCTCTTTAATACCCATCACCAGGCTAACCCATCCTCCCACCCCCCTCCCCTATAGAACCCTCAATTTGTTTTTCAGAGTCCATCATCTCTCATGGCTCGTCTCCCCCTCCGATTACCCCCCCTCATTCATCCCCTCCTGCTATCTTCTTCTTCCTTTTTTTTTCTTAACATATATTGCATTATTTGTTTCAGAGGTACAGATCTGAGATTCAACAGTCTTGCACAATTCACTGCACTTACCAGAGCACATACCCTCCCCAGTGTCTATCACCCAGTCACCCCATCCCTCCCACCCTACCCCCCATTCCAGCAACCCTCAGTTTGTTTCCTGAGATTAAGAATTCCTCATATCAGTGAGGTCATATGATACATGTCTTTCTCTGTTCGACTTATTTAGCTCAGCATAATACCCTCCAGTTCCATCCACGTCGTTGCAAATGGCAAGATTTCATTCCTTTTGATGGCTGCATAATATTCCATTGTATATATATACCACATCTTCTTTATCCATTCATCTGTCGATGGACATCTTGGCTCTTTCCACAGTTTGGCTATTGTGGACATTGCTGCTATAAACATCGAGGTGCACGTACCCCTTCGGATCCCTACATTTGTATCTTTGGGGTAAATACCCAGTAGTGCAATTGCTGAATCGTATGGTAGCTCTATTTTCAACTTTTTGAGGAACCTCCATACTGTTTTCCAGAGTGGCTGCACCAGCTTACATTCCCACCAACAGTGTAGGAGAGTTCCCCTTTCTCCGCATCCCCGCCAACATCTGTCATTTCCTGACTTGCTAATTTTAGCAATTCTGACTGGTGTGAGGTGATATCTCATTGAGGTTTTGATTTGGATTTCCCTGATGCCAAGCGATATTGAGCACTTTTTCATGTGTCTGTTGGCCATTTGGATGTCTTCTTTGGAAAAATGTCTGTTCATGTCTTCTGCCCATTTCTTGATTGGATTCTTTGTTCTTTGGGTGTTGAGTTTGATGAGTTCTTTATAGATTTTGGATACTAGCCCTTTATCTGATATGTCATTTGCAAATATCTTCTCCCATTCTATCGATTGTCTTTTGGTTTTGTCGACTGTTTCCTTTGCTGTGCAAAAGCTTTTTATCTTGATGAAGTCCCAATAGTTCATTTTTGCCCTTGCTTCCCTTGCCTTTGGCGATGTGTCTAGGAAGAAGTTGCTGTGGCTGAGGTCAAAGAGGTTGCTGCCTGTGTTCTCCTTTAGGATTTTGATGGACTCCTGTCTCACATTGAGGTCTTTCAACCATTTGGAGTCTATTTTTGTGTGTGGTGTAAGGAAATGGTCCAGTTTCATTCTTCTGCATGTGGCTGTCCAATTTTCCCAACACCATTTGTTGAAGAGACTGTCTTTTTTCCACTGGACATTCTTTCCTGCTTTGTCGAAGATTAGTTGGCCATAGAGTTGAGGGTCCATTTCTGGGCTCTCTATTCTGTTCCATTGATCTATGTGTCTGTTTTTGTGCCAGTACCATGCTGTCTTGATGATGACAGCTTTGTAATAGAGCTGGAAGTCCAGAATGGTGATGCCGCCAGCTTTGCTTTTCTTTTTCAACATTCCTCTGGCTGTTCGGGGTCTTTTCTGGTTCCATCCAAATTTTAGGATTATTTGTTCCATTTCTTTGAAAAAAGTGGATGGTATTTTGATGGGGTTGCATTGAATGTGTAGACTGCTCTGGGTAGCATTGACATTTTCACAATATTTGTTCTTCCAATCCATGAGCCTGGAACGTTTTTCCATTTCTTTGTGTCTTCCTCAATTTCTTTCATGAGTATTTTATAGTTTTCTGAGTACAGATCCTTTGCCTCTTTGGTTAGATTTATTCCTAGGTATCTTATGGTTTTGGGTGCAATTGTAAATGGGATCGACTCCTTAATTTCTCTTTCTTCTGTCTTGTTGTTGATGTACAGGAATGCCACTGATATCTGTGCATTGATTTTTATATCCTGCCACTTTACTGAATTCCTGTATGAGTTCTGGCAGTTTTGGGGTGGAGTCTTTTGGGTTTTCCACATAAAGTATCATATCATCTGCAAAGAGTGAGAGTTTGACTTCTTCTTTGCCGATTTGGATGCCTTTTATTTCTTTTTGTTGTCTGATTGCTGTGGCTAGGACTTCTAATACTATGTTGAATAGCAGTGATGATAGTGGACATCCCTGCCACGTTCCTGACCTTAGGGGGAAAGCTCTCAGGTTTTCCCCATTGAGAATGATGTTCTCTGTAGGTTTTTCATAGATAGCTTTTATGATATTTAGGTATGTACCCTCTATCCCTATACTCTGAAGAGTTTTGATCAAGAAAGGATGCTATACTTTGTCAAATGCTTTTTCTGCATCTATTGAGAGGATCATATGATTCTTGTTCTTTCTTTTGTTAATGTATTGTATCACGTTGATTGATCTGCAGATGTTGAACCAACCTTGCAGCCCAGGGATAAATCCCACTTGGTCGTGGTGAATAATCCTTTTAATGTACTGTTGGATCCTATTGGCTAGTATTTTGGTGAGAATTTTTGCATCCATGTTCATCAGGGATATTGGTCTGTAATTCTCCTTTTTGATGGGGTCTTTGTCTGGTTTTGGGATCAAGGTAATGGTGGCCTCATAAAATGAGTTTGGAAGTTTTCCTTCCATTTCTATTTTTTGGGACAGTTTCAGAAGAATAGGTATTAATTCTTCTTTAAATGTTTGGTAGAATTCCCCTGGGAAGCCATCTGGCCCTGGGCTTTTGTTGGGAGATTTTTGATGACTGCTTCAGTTTCCTTAGTGGTTATAGGTCTGTTCAGGTTTTCTATTTCTTCCTGGTTCAGTTTTGGTAGTTGATACATCTCTAGGAATGCATCCATTTCTTCCAGGTTATCTAATTTGCTGGCATAGAGTTGCTCATAATATGTTCTTATAATTGTTTATATTTCTTTGGTGTTGGTTGTGATCTCTCCTCTTTCATTCATGATTTTATTTATTTGGGTCATTTCTCTTTTCTTTTTGATAAGTCTGGCCAGGTGTTTATCAATCTTGTTAATTCTTTCAAAGAACCAGCTCCTAGTTTCGTTGATCTGTTCTACTGTTCTTTTAGTTTCTATTTCATTGATTTCTGCTCTGATCTTTATTATTTCTCTTCTTCTGCTGGGTTTAGGCTTTATTTGCTGTTCTCTCTCCAGCTCCTTTAAGTGTAGGGTTAGGTTGTGTACTTGAGACCTTTCTTGTTTCTTGAGGAAGGCTTGTATTGCTATATACTTTCCTCTTAGGACTGCCTTTGCTGCATCCCAAAGATTTTGAATAGTTGTGTTTTCATGTTCATTGGTTTCCATGAATTTTTTTAATTCTTCTTTATTTCCTGGTTGACCCATTCATTCTTCAGTAGGATGCTGTTCAGCCTCCATGTATTTGAGTTCTTTCCGACTTTCCTCTTGTGATTGAGTTCTAGTTTCAAAGCATTGTGGTCTGAAAATAGGCAGGGAATGATCCCAATCTTTTGGTACTGGTTGAGACCTGATATATGACCTAGGATGTGATCGATTCTGAAGAATGTTCCATGGGCACTAGAGAAGAATGTGTATTCCGTTGCTTTGGGATGGAATGTTCTGAATATATCTGTGAAGTCCATTTGGTCCAATGTGTCATTTAAAGTCTTTATTTCCTTGTTGATCTTTTGCTTAGATGATCTGTCCATTTCAGTGAGGGGGTGTTAAAGTCCCCCACTATTATTGTATTGTTGTCAATGTGTTTCTTTGCTTTTGTTATTAATTGCCTTATATAATTGGCTGCTTCCATGTTAGGGGCATCGATATTTACAATTGTTAGATCTTCTTGTTGGTTAGACCCTTTAAGTAGGATATAGTGTCCTTCCTCATCTCTTATTACAGTCTTTGGTTTAAAATCTAATTAGTCTGATATAAGGATTGCCACCCCAGCTTTCTTTTGGTGTCCATTAGCATGGTAAATGGTTTTCCACCCCTTCACTTTCAATCTGGGGGTGTCTTTGGGTCTAAAATGAGTCTCTTGCAGACAGCATATCAATGGGGCTTGTCTTTTTATCCAATCTGATAGCCTGTGTCTTTTGATTGGGGCATTTAGCCCATTTACATTCAGGGTAACTATTGAAAGATAGGAATTTAGTGCCATTGTGTTGCCTGTAAGGTGACTGTTACTGTATATTGTTTGTGTTCCTTTCTGGTCTATGTTGCTTTTAGCCTCTCTCTTTGCTTAGAGGACCCCTTTCAATATTTCTTGTAGGGCTGGTTTTGTGTTTGCAAATTCCTTTAGTTTTTGTTTGTCCTGGAAGCTTTTTATCTCTCCTTCTATTTTCAGTGACAGCCTAGCTGGATATAGTATTCTTGGCTGCATATTTTTCTCATTTAGTGCTCTGAATATATCCTGCCAGTCCTTTCTGGCCTGCCAGGTCTCTGTGGATAGGTCTGTTGCCAATCTAATGTTTCTACCCTTGTAGGTTACAGATCTCTTCTCCCGAGCTGCTTTCAGGATTTTCTCTTTGTCTATGAGACTCGTAAGTTTTACTATTAGATGTCGGGGTGTTGACCTATTTTTATTGATTTTGAGAGGGGTTCTCTGTGCTTCCTGGATTTTCATGCCTGTTTCCTTCCCCAAATTAGGGAAGTTCTCTGCTATAATTTGCTCCAATATACCTTCTGCCACTCTCTCTTTCTTCTTCTTCTGGGATCCCAATTATTCTAATGTTGTTTTGTCTTATGGTATTGCTTATCTCTCAAATTCTGCCCTCGTGATCCAGTAGTTGTTTATCTCTCTTTTTCTCAGCTTCTTTATTTTCCATCATTTGGTCTTCTGTATCGCTGATTCTTTCTTGGGCCTCATTTATCCTAGCAGTTTGTGCCCCCATATTTGATTGCACCTCATTAATAGCCTTTTTGATTTCGACTTGGTTAGATTTTAGTTCCTTTATTTCTCCAGAAAGGGTTTCTCTAATAACTTCCATGCTTTTTTCAAGCCCAGCTAGTATCTTTAAAGTGATGATTCTGAATTCTAGATCTGACATCGTACTAATGTCCGTATTGAGTAGGTCCCTGGCAGTCGGTACTACCTCTTGTTCTTTTTGTTGAGGTGATTTTTTTCCATCTTGTCATTTTGTCCAGAGGAGAATAGATTAATGAGAGAACAAAATGCTAACAGGGTAACAACGTCCCCAGAAAATATACTCTAAACAAATCAGAAAAGACCTGAAGCAGGGGGAAAAGAAAGGGAAAGAGAGAAAAAAGAAAAAGAAAAAGATAAAAACAAACAAAAACAGAACAAAACAAAAAAAACTAGAATATGATCAAATATGATCAGGCTGGTACATAGATCAGTGCCACACACTAGATTTTGGGTGTATTTTGGTCTGTTAGAAGAAAGTGCCCCCCAAAATTTTAAAGAAAGAAAAACATATATGTACAAAAATAAGGGTTGATATGATGAAGGGATGGAATATGACTGTAAAGATGAAAATTATAAAAAATTTTATGAAAGGAATTGATAAGTTGTTTGAAAAAAGAAAAGAGGATCTAAAAAAAAAAAGGGAGAGTGTGATCGGGCAGGAGAGTAGAAAAAAACCATACACTAGATATTTAGGGTATATTTTGATCTGTTAGAAGAAACTATCTCAAAATTTTCAAGAGAGAACAACTTATATATATATGCCAAAAATACGGGTAACTACTATGAAGGGATAGAATATGACTCTAAAAATGAAAAATAAAAATGTTTTTTTAAAAAGGGATTGATAAGATGTTGGTTGAAAAAGGGAAAAAGAAAAATTAAAAAAAAAAAAACAGTTAAAAAGAACTAACTTTGAAAGACTAAAGAATCATGGTAAAAAAGCCATGGATTCTACGTGCTGTATTCCCCTAGCGCAGGAGTTCTGCTGTTCTCATTGATGGGTAAACTTGGTCTTGGCTGGCTGTTCTCACTGATCTCCTGGGGGAGCGGCCTTTTGCCGTGGTTCCCAAATGTCTTGGAAGGCGGAATTGCCCCACCCTTGCCTGGTCCGGGCTAAGTAATCTGCTCGGGTTTGCTCTCGGGAGCCTTTGTTCCCTGAAAGCTTTCCCTACCGCTTTAGAGGCCGAGAGTGAAAATGGCGGCCTCCCAATCTCCTCCCCGGAGGAGCCTAGAACTCAGGCCCCACTCTTCAGTGAGCCCCCAGAGAAAAGCCGTCAGTCACTCCCGTCTCCCCGGTCTCCCGCCGCACTCCGTGCTCACCCGGTCTGTGACCGATCGTTTCTATCTCTGGCACCCAACTCAGTGTGGAGTCTCCAAACCCAGCAGATCCCTGCGGTACGCTCCCGTGCCCCTCCTCCCGGGGGAGGAAGGGGAGTCTCCCCAGATCTGCCGTTTGTTGGGTCCCTGCTGGAGGAGCAGTGGCCCGACTGTGCCCCAGATATCCGTCTGTGGCAACCCCAGGCTGAGAGCCCGTGCCTGGGCTCCGTCTCTGCAGCCAGCTTCCCTGCTGTGATACCTGGGAGCTCTGCAGCACTCAGGCACCCCCAGTCTTCCTGTGACCCCAAGGGTCCTGAGACCACATTGTCCCACGAGCGTTCCAACCCCAGCTTATCCACTGGAGCGACGTCCCTCAGCGGAGCAGACTTCTAAAAGTTCCGATTTTGTGCTCCGCTGCTCTATCACTTGCCAGAAGCGGCCATTGGAGGCCCCTCCCCCACCATCTATCCTCCGAATATCACCTCGGATTCACCTCTCCGCACGTCCTACCTTCCAGAAAATGGTGGCTTTTCTGTTCAGAGAGTTGTTGCTGTTCTTTTCTTCAATCTCCTGTTGAGTTTGTAGGTGTTCAGAATGGTTTGATCCCTATCCAGCTGAATTCCTGAGAGGAGACGAAATCCAGGTCTCCTACTCCTCCGCCATCTTGCTCCGCCCCCCCACAGGTTTTAATTCTGATGAAGTTGAATTTCTATTCTTTTCTTTTTTGCTTATACTTTTGGTGTCCTATCTAAGAATCCATTGCCAAATCCTAGGTCATGTCAGTTTACCCCTGTGTTCTCTTCTAAGAGTCTCTAATTTTAGTTCTTACATTTAGGTCTTTGATCAATTTTGAGTTAATTTTTGTATGTGACATAGGGACCAACTCCATTCTTTTGCATGTGGATATCCAGTTGTCCCAGCACCATTTGTTGAAAGAGATGTTTCTTTCTTTCCTTTTTTTTTTTTTTTTTTAAGATTTTATTTAATCTTACAGACAGAGAGGAAACGCAAGTAGGGGAGTGGAAGAGGGAGAAGCAGGCTCCCCACCAAGCAGGGAGCCCAACGTAAGGCTCGATCCCAGGACCCTGGGATCCTGACCTGAGCCGGAGGCAGACACTTAATGATTGAGCCACCCAGGCGTCCCTAGATGTGTGTTCTTATGCAAGAGACCCTGTGTTTTCTCATTTGTGAAATGAAAGTGAATACTTGCTTCACAAAGTTGTAAGATTAAAAAGAGAAGATGTATGTTGAATAGTAAATATGACTGAACAAATGATTATTATTGTTTTGCCATATATATACGTATCCATATGTGTGTGTGTGTATATATATATACGTCATTTGTATAAGGCCCCTGTAAGTTAGTGTCCTTCAACAACCACCAGAAGTCTTCCATCTAGTGCATAGTGAGTCATGACATAGAGCATTGGGGACCATGTTGTACCCCTGAATACAAAGTCATACAGCCTGATGCAGGAGGTAGTTGGAGAGATTGTACTTTCCCAAAATTGAAAGTATATTTTCTTGTAGAGCATGTGTTTGTCAAATTCTGTTGCTATTCCTCTCAAATTTAGGTGTTCTAGGTTTGTAAGGCATAGTTAATTTAATTTAATTTTTTTAGTCTTTAAAACTGAAGAGTTTTCAGGCATAGTAGGAAAATAAAGGCAGTTCTTTTTATTGAACTAAGAATCATCACATTTCATTCTATCAGCTTTTAAATGTCTAGAACTAAGACTTTTCCTGATTCAATGGTTAGTGATCTTGCTTAGTTCAATCAACAAATATTTCTTGAGTTGCCACTATGTGCCAGCCACTATACTAAATACTAGAGATATAATCCCCTAACATACAAGAACAAACTCTTGACCCTGCAGCCCCTTCTAAATCTGTTCCTTTCTACAGTTGTCTAACTCACTGAGTCCAGTTCCTTTCCACCAGTCCCTCTTGAGTCATTGCTAATCAGGCCTTTACCTCCCCACCCCAACCAAGACCTCCACATTGCTAATCCATCAAGTGAGTCAGTACTCAGTCTTTCTTTTACTTGACCTTTCGGCAGTATTTTGCACAGCCGATTGTTCCTCTTTCTTTGAAATGCTTTCTTCACTTAGCTTCCAGAACACTACTTTCTCTGGATTTCCCCCCACCTTACTAGAGGATTCTGTCTTAGTCTTCTTGCTAGTACTTCATCTTCCTGATCACTAAAAGTTGGAATGCTGCTTACTTCTCAAACCTCAGTTCTTCCTTATCAACACTATTTCCTTGCATTTCACCCAGTCTCATCACTTTAAATACCATCTATACACCAACAACCACATACCAATGACTACCAGATTTTATCTCCAAGTTAGACCTCTCTGAGTCTCATACTCTGATATCTAATAGACATCTCAAAACTGAATTCATTTTCCCCTCCAAAATCCACCCCTTCTTGAGGCCTGTCCCATCTCAGTAAATAGCAGCTCCCTTCTTCTAGTAGCCCAGGCCAAAAACCTTGGAGTCATCCTTGACTGTCATCTTTCTTCCCGTATTCAGTATGTCAGCAAACCCTGTTGGCTTTACTTTCAGAATGTATCTAGAATTGGTCACACACACACACAAAAAATAGAATTGGTCACAATGCCACTATCTCTCCAGCTTCTGCCTTCTCCAAACCACCATCATATCTCACCTGAATAATTGCCATAGCCTAATTCTTTTTTCCCTGCTTTTGTCCTTGCTCTCCTACAGCCTGTTCTCAATGCAGCAGCTAGAGGGACCCTGTTAAAAGTAAGTTCTTAGCTCAGAAGCTTTATGCTTACCTTGTATACAAGGCCCTATATAATCTAAACCCCCACTTATCTCTCTGACCTCATCTTCTGTTGTTCACCCCTGTGCTTACTTTGTCCAAGTCACAAAAGGCACCTTGTTCCTTCTCCAGTAAACCAGCTAAGTTCCTGCCCTAGGGCCTCTGCTTTCCCCCAGTATCTACAAAGCCCCCTCCCTCACTTCCGTCAGGTCTTTGCTGAAGTTCACTTTCTCAAGCACTCCCTATCTCCTTCCCTTTCAAACCCTGCTTCTCAGTAGTCTGGGTGCTCCTGCTACCCTACCCCCTGAGACTGAGTGCTAAAGGTATCCCTCTCCCCCTCCATTTACTTATCTTTAAGCTTATATTTGAACAGAATCCCTTCAGTTAAAAAAGCAGTTTGAAAACTGCTAGTCTACGAGGTTAGAAATAAAAAGCAGAGATTAGTGGCTATGAATGGAGAGGTCATTAAGGACTTAGAAATCATAGCAAGGGCACACTTATCCTTTCCATTTTGTGGATCATAGGCACAGCCCTTATTTTACAGTCTTGGGGGTGGAGCCCTATAACTGCTGCTATGACTACTGATGAACACAGTGCTCCTATTAGTGTCAAGCCTTCCCTCAAGCACTGTGGCTCAGGTGTCAGCATTTGTCTTCCTTCAACATGATGTCTTGTTATTCTGGCAGTTGGGTTAGAAGCCTTCCCCATGGTAGGGCCTGCTCAGTGAGCTGAGGAGGCTCATTTGGTGTGCTGGTGGCAGTATTGGGAACCATGAATTAAAGGCAGTTAAGAGTTATATACGATAGAGTGTGTTGATTCTACTGTGAGATGCTTCAGACTCTAAAGAAAAGGGCAAACAGATCACATCCAGTGATAGTCTCCCTAGGTAGCAAGTTCAGAGGCTTCATCTGGCTCATTGTTTCTCAGCCTATCTACAAACCTGCAGGCCTTCTCACCAGTTATTGTTATTAAAGGCTGGAATGGTGTTTGTTTTGATTTGCTGTTTTAAAAGACAGTGCATTATTTCTAATGAATTTTTAACCAACAAGTATTATATATTCTCCTTGCTTTGGCCCTTTTCCTAGATGAGCTAATTCCCTAGATGACAAACAAGTAGATAAATAATGTAATTTCAGATAGTGGTAATAGTGCTATGAAGAAAAATAATGTCCCATAATAATGAACACTTGGATTGTTTCCGATTTTTCCCTCTTTTAAACATTACTGTGATGAACATCCTTGTACTTATGCAAATGTATGATGTTTGTATTGCATAGATTCTGAAAGATGGAATTGCTGGATCATATGATCATATAACCAAAATTTTAATAGGTACTGTGAATTGGTTCACAAGGTGTCTATACTAATTTTATCTATAATATTAAAAGCAGTAATGTGTTCCAGTTTTTCAATAAATAAAATATTTCCATTATTTTTTACTTATGCTAGTAATATTGAATACATTCTCTTTGTAAAAAAATTAACATAAGGCTAAAAATCCTCATGCCTTCTACCAATTTACAAACTTTCGCCTCTTTTAAAAGTTTTAAAAACTCATGTCTTGGGGCACCTGGGTGGCTCAGTTGGTTAAGCGACTGCCTTCGGCTCAGGTCATGATCCTGGAGTCCCAGGATCGAGTCCCTCATCGGGCTCCCTGCTCGGCAGGGAGTCTGCTTCTCCCTTTGACCCTCCCCTCCTCTCATGTGCTCTCTGTCTCTCTCATTCTCTCTGTCTCAAATAAATAAATAAAATCTTTAAAAAAAAAAAAAAAACTCATGTCTTCTTTAAAACAAACACCTCACGTGTCCTTGTTTTTGCTTTTATTTCCCTGTGACTAATTATCTTTTCTTGAGTTTTTGACCATTTGTATTTCTTTTTCTGTTTTTTTGGATTGCACAACAAAGAATGCTAATTACCTATGATCCATTCTTCCTTCATCTTTAGTAATGGGAACCCCAGCTTTTAGCCAGGGCCATTGCTGCCCATCTGGAAGACAACTTTCCCTGGACTCCTTAGAGCTAAGTATAACCATGTGAGTTTCAGCTGATGATACATGAGCAGAAGTGTTTGGTATAACTTTCCGAAATCTCCTTAAAGGGAGAAGGCACTCTCTTCTTCATTCCTTACCCATCTTATATTGGAACACAGATACAATGACTAGAGCTCTAATAGCCATCCTAGTAAATGAGGACTGTCATTGCAGCTCAGTGAGCCAAAAAACCTGGGTCTCTGAGCGGGTTGGTGGAGCTGCTGCACCAGCCCTCAACTTCTTTTGCCTGAGCGAGAAATTTAACGTCTATCTTGTTTAAGCACTCTTCTTTTTGGTTTTTCTGTTATATGTGGCATAACAAATATTTATTTATAGGAGTTCTTTGTGCCCTAGATGCTCATCTTTATTATAAAAATGGTACATGTTCCTCCAGTCTAAGTCCTCTCCCTTTGTTTGTAATAGTCTGTAATTTTGATCTCAAATTTACCTTTCTTTGCCTTTATGGCTTTTCATTTTACTGACTTTTTTTTTTTTACTAACTTTTAAATCAACATTTTTTCCTGCCCTGAAAGTCTAAACATAGACTCTTACATTTTCTTCCACTTTTATACAAAATTTAGGTCTCTAATTCATCTGGAGTTTATTTTTATGTATAGTGTAAGGGAGGAATCTTGTTTAACTGGCCATTCATTTGGAATAATCTTTATAACAAGTGGCATGTCAGATTATCAGTTAATAAATTGCCATATATGCATAGATTGGTTTTAGAACTCTGTTTAGTTTCATTGATCTTTGGTTCTTTGCCAATAATATACTTTTAATTAGTATAGCTTTATAATGTGATTTTTGGTGAGGCAAGGTCTTCTTTCTTTTTTGGAAATTAAATGTTAAATAGCTATAGCACAATATTTGGAAAATGTGTAAGGTGAAGAGTATAACAATACAATGAACATTTGTTACCCACTGCTCAGTTTAAGGGAAACATTATTTTTTTGTTTTTGTCCCCCCCCACACCCCCCCACGCAGAGTTGTCTTGACTCTTGCACATTTTCTCTTCTGTGTGAAATTTTAGAGTTAGCTTATAAATTGATCTTAGAATTAATTCATATCATCAAAGACAGTAATAATTATAATATTAATAAATAATACTAATTAATAAAGGCAGTATTAAGAACTGCTTTTGGAAATGAATTAATTATTTAAATGCTTTTCCCATTTAAAAACAGCAATTTGAGTGATGTGATGTGAACAGTGGTTAGTAGATACTAGTTGAATGTGATTATGATCTCCAGTAGTTATCAGTTTAGCATCTGTTTTGGTGGCTTGTGACCATTACAGTGTTTTTATTTTTTTATTGAGATTTAATTGACATATAACACCATATTAATTTCAGGTGTACAACATAATGACTTATATACGTATATATTGTGAAATCATCACCACAGTGTCTAGTTAACATCCATTATCATATAGTTACAGTTTTTTTCTTGAGATAAGAACTTCTAAGATTCAGTGTCATCACCTTTCAGATATACAGTGTTATTAACAGTAGTCACCATGGTGTACATTACATCCCCAGGACTTACTTATTTTATGACTAGAAGTTTGTACCTTTTAACTACTTTCACTCATTTTTCCCCACTCCCTGCCCTCCACCTCTGTCAACCACCAGTCTGTTCTCCCCATCTATGAGTTTGGGTTTTTGCTTTTTGTGAGGTTTTTTTTTAGATCTCACATAAGTGAGATCACACAGTATTTGTCTTTGTCTAACTTACTGCATTCAGCATAATGCCCTCAAGGACCATCCATATTGTTGCAGATGGCAAGATTTCCTTCTTTTTATGGTTGAATAATACTTCATTGTGTGTGTGTGTACGTGTGTACACACTACATTTTCTCTATTCATTTATCCATTGATGGACACACATACATAGGTTGTTTCCATGTCTTGGCTATTGTAAATAATGCTGCAGTGAACATGGGGATATAGATATCTTTTTGAGTTAGTGTTTTCGTTTCCTTCAGATAAATACCCAGAAGTGGAATTGCTAGGTCATATGGTAGTTATATTTGTAAATTTTTGAAGAACCTCCATAGTTTTTTCACAATGGCTGCACCAATTTACTTTCCCACCAACAGTGCACAAGTGTTCCCTTGTCTCCACATCCTTACCTACACTTGTTATTTCTTGTCTTTTTATAATAGCCGCTCTAACAGGTGTGAAGTGATAACTCATTGTGATTTTGACTTACATTCTCCTGATGATTAGTGATGTTTAGCACCTTTTCATGTACTTGTTGGCCATCTGCACGTTGTCTTTGGGAAAATGTCTATTCAGATCTTCTGCCCATTTTTTAATTGATTAGCGTTTTTTGCTATTGAGCTGTAGGAGTTCTTCATATATTTTGGATGTTAGCCCATTATCAGATATATAATTTGCATATATTTTCTAGGTTTTCCTTTCATTTTGTTGATGGTTTCCTTTGCTGTACAATAAAAGTTTTTAGTTTGATGTAGTCCCACTTGCTTATTTTTGCTTTTATTGCCTTAGCTTTTGGTGTCAAATCTAAAAAATCCTCACCAAAACCAATGTCAGAGAGCTTGTTGCCTGTGTTTTCTTCTAGGAGTTTTATGGTTTCAGGTTTTACATTCAATCTTCAATCCATTTTGAGTTGATTTTTGTGTGTGGTATAAGATATTGATACAGTTACTCTTGTGCATGTGGCTTGTTCAGTTTTCCCAGCACCATTTATTGAAGAGACTGTCCTTTCCCCCACTGTTTATTCTTGACTCTTATTCTTTGCCTTAATTAATTGGCCATATATGGGTTTATTTCTGGGCTGTGTTCCATTAATTTATATATCTGTTTTTATTCTAATACTACACTGTTTTGATTACTGTAGCTTTATAATATAGTTTGAAATCAGGGAGTAATGCCTCCTGATTTGTTCTTGTTGCTCAAGATTGCTTTGGCTATTTACAGTCTTTTGTGGTTCCATACAAATTTTGGAATTGTTTTTCTATTTCTATGAAAAACACCATTGGAATTTTGATAGGGATTGCATTGCATCTGTAGATTGCTTTTGGTAGTTATTGACGTTTTGACGATATTAAGTCTTCCAGTATATGAGCAGAGAATATCTTTACATTTATTTGTGTCTTCAATTTCTTTCATTGGTGTCTTACAGTTTACAGTCTACAGGTCTTTCACCTCCTTAGTTAAATTAATTCCTAGGTATTTTATTCTTTTTTGATGCAGTTGTAAATGGATTGTTTTCTTAATTTCTCTTTCTCATAACTTATTATTAGTGTATAAAAACACAACTGAGTTTTGTATATTGATTTTTGTATCCTGCAACTTTACTGAGTTCATTTATTCTAACAGTTTTTCAGTGGAGTTTTTAGAGTTTTCTATATATGTGATATATCATCTGTGAATAGAGACAGTTTTACCTCTTCCTTTCTGATTTGGATGGCTTTTATAAAATTTCTTATTCCAGGGGCGCCTGGGTGGCTCAGTAATTAAGTGTCTGTCTTCAGTTCAGGTCATGATCGTGGGGACCTGGGATAGAGCCCCGCATTGGGCTCCTTGCTCAGGGGGGAGTCTGCTTCTCCCTCTTCCTGTGCTCCTCCATCTCACTTGTGCTCTCTCTCACTATCTCTCTCTCTCTTTCAAATAAATAAATAAAATCTTTAAAAAAAAATTATTTTTCTTGCCTAATTGCCTTAAGACTTTTAATGCTATGCTGAATAAAAGTGGTAAGAGTGCTCATGCTTGTCTTGTTCCTGTTCTTGTTGAGTATGATGTTAGCTGTGGGCTTATACATGGGCTTTCTTTTGTTAAGGTACATTCTCTCTACACCCACTTTGTTGAGAGTTTTTATCATGAATGGATGTTTTATTTTGTCAAATGCTTTTCATGCATCTACTGAGATGATTATAAGATTTTTGTCCTTCATTTTGTTAATATGGTGTATTACATTGATTGATTTATGGATGTTGAACCATCCTTGCATCCTTGGAAAAGATCCCACTTAATCATGGTATATGATCCTCTTGTTGTATTGTTGAATTTGGTTTGCTAATATTTTGTTGAGGATTTTTGCATCTATGTTTATCAGGGATATTGGCCTATAATTTTCTTGTAATGTCCTTGGCTAGATTTGGTATCCAGATAATGATAGTCCTGTAAAATGAATTTGGAAGCATTTTCTCCTCTTCTATTTTTTTTGGAAGATTTTGCAGAGGACCATTATGCTTTTAATTGTTGTTCTTAGTCGCAAGTTTAGTTTGTACTCATAATTGGCTATTGCTTAAAAGTGGAACATGTGTGAAACACATGTCAAAACATCATAAATTAGTGAGGAGCATGAAAAATAATTCTGAAGAACTATTTCAAGATGTCCCTTATGGAATACATAAGCTGTATTCATCTGATCAAAATTTTTATAAAACATCAAGATGTCTCTAATACTAAACAAACTACATGATTAAAGGAAGCTGGGTACAGGGAATAAGGGAATTTTCTGTTTTATCTTTGCAGTTCTTCTGGAAATTATAACTATTTCAAAATAAAAGTTTTTTTGAAAAAAATTATTATAGTCCCCTTCTCCTCTCCTGATGCTCCTCCCCCCACCTCCCTCCGCCCCCTGCTCATGTTCTCTCTTGCTCTCTCAAATAAATAAATAAAATTATTATAAATTTAGAAACGTTAGCCTGGCATACCTTATGTTTAAAGTTATACCTGTATTCATACATGCATATAATTGGTATTTGCTATTTCCTTTTCTTAAGGTACTCTAGAGAAAGTAATTCCAGATTGATTCAGTAAATATAAATAGCAAGGTAAAGATATGCTGTTGAATCTCATGAAATATAGAAGGGGCCTAATCAAATTAAGATAGATTGTCAGTTGAAAGACTCCATGTGGTATTAAATAGGGAAGAGGTTTGCTTTAAAATTTTTCAACTTACTATATGATGGTATTGTAGACAGCTGGATGTTTATTTTATTATGATCATCCTCAGGTATTTAAAATTCTAAAAAGGAAAAATTTAAACACTTGAAAATATGACAAAGAAAAAATATGGAGTTATTCTATCCAATTTGGCTTTTCATTTATTGGTAATAAAGATCTACAGCATGCTGTTTGCTGAGAACTTCTCTCAAAGAGTAGCATGAAACCATTTCTCCTACCTTGACATTTAGAAACTAAACTCCAACTTATGGAAGAATCCCAAGTATCAGGTTTAAAAAATCAGTTTGTTTATTTTGGATGCTATAATGCAAATTAAATTTCAGCCTAGATTTCAACATACATTTGGTGCTAAGTCCCCATCTTTTAATTTAATACATTTGGTTGGTTGGAAATCCATCTTTTAACTTCTTGATAATTTCGTTGGACAACATATGATTTTCTTTACATGATAAAACAGTTCCTCAGTAAGTAGAAATCAAAATTTGTCCTTAGATATTGTCAGTACAAAGACTTTGCTATGTGAACTTTATAACAAATCTTTAATAATATATTGATCTAGGGCACCTGGGTGGCTCAGTTGGTTAAGCGACTGCCTTCGGCTCAGGTCATGATCCTGGAGTCCTGGGATCGAGTCCCACATCGGGCTCCCTGCTCGGCGGGGAGTCTGCATCTCCTTCTGACCCTCCCCCCTCTTATGTGCTCTCTCTCTCATTCTCTCTCTCTCAAATAAATAAATAAAATATTTTTAAAAATAAATAAATAATATATTGATCTAAGAATATTTTTACTTAAATTTGCTTTATCATATGTCATACAAACTTTTTAAATGATTTTTAAAAATTACTAAGGATGGTAGCAGTATTACTTTTTGTTCATTAGTCAAAAAAGCACTGATCTGCACTGTAGACCTGATTACTGAAATTATGCTGATTGATGTCAGATTGGGCCTAGGTTCAGAATGTTCAGCCTGGAAAAGGGTGTAGAGGGACAGGATGTATCATATGATGAGGCCCTTTAACTGAAGGGCATAGCATTGCTGCTCACTTTCAAGAGGGTAATAATTTCCCCCTTTCAATCCATGTTGTTGCTTTGGTCTTAAGAGTGGGCAGATGGGCATGTGTATTGCTCAGCTGCCTTCCTTCATTATAATCAAAGATTAGAATGTTCAAAAGATTCTGAGCACCTAAAAACCATGGTAAGTGTTCATTTACATATGATGGAGGTTTTTTTGACTACAGATTTAATGAAGAGAGTAACCAAAAGTTATGGAAGGAAATAAAGTATTATGAAAGCAAGAGCTGAAAGAAAAATAGAGAATGAAGATGTATGAATAGAATCAGTGAAGATGTATGTTTGCATGTCAGAGAAATTGGTTTTAAGGAATAAATATCCAAGTAAAAGGTTGTTTATAGCAAAAATACACAGGGAATATATCAGTTCACTCCAATTTTATTAAGTACAGCCAGGCATCATGGAAATGAAACATGCATGTCTCTCTTTCTCTCTGTATGATGTCTGCTCTACTTAACACCAGCTTCTCCTGCCATGTTGCTTATCATGGATGCCCCAGAACAGTGGCCTTAGTCATCAAATCTGTAGGACCTTTAAGACCTAGAGCTCTTAGCTAATGACAGTGTTTCCGTGCTTCAGTTACAAATCCCCAGGAGAGAAAATGTAATTGGCCTGCCTTAAGTCAGTGTCCCAGCTCAATTTAACCAGGAATGGAAAGTGTATGATGCATAGAGTTGCCCCATTGAGCCTGTAGACAAGGTAGGTCTCTAAGAAGTAGGGACATCTCTTATTCAGTTATATAAGAGAAAAGACTTGTTTTAAAAGGAATTAATTGGTTCCCTGAGCTCGGGGGGGGGGGGGGGAGGGAAGTGTAAAATATCTATCCCTCCAAGAAAAGAATGGCAGCAGTATAATAGGAAGGGAAGATTAGGCCAGTCTACAACATGAACAACTGCCCATTCTGTAGCCCTAGGCAGCTTTGTTACCCCAGTAATCTTTGCAGATGATTCCTACCCAACAGGAATGGGAACCCTAGGAGATGAGATGCAGTAAATGACTAACTTGAGGAATATAACCAAGCATCTCCATAATACCTGTACTATAATGACTGTCAAGATACACCTTGGGCCAAAGCCCATTACCTGGCTACAGTCATGATAGAAGTCTATTTTGGTGGATGACAAACAAAACTGGGGATCCCTTTTAATTTCCATTCATATCACCTAGCTTGTTAACCACTGATAATCAAATGTCCTAGTCCCATATAGTGGGAATTGGTTTGTCTTGACCCCTTCATGCATAGCACAGGAGAGAGTAGCAAGGGCATTCATAGGAGAAGCACCACCAGGGGTAGGTGTACTGAGTGACAGTGCTACCAGCAGAAATTCTTAATGGTCTCCAGGTATCAGTATGAATGTGTCGCTTTTCCAGGGCCTGGTTGACAAAATGTTCTGA
This sequence comes from Mirounga leonina, assembly GCF_011800145.1. NCBI lineage: Eukaryota > Metazoa > Chordata > Mammalia > Carnivora > Phocidae > Mirounga > Mirounga leonina. The sequence goes on from NW_023270268.1 coordinate 31,890,301, forward strand.
GATACTTGAGTAAGCAAATACCAATGCAGGAACGCATTCTCCAGGGATTTGGGTGTAGGTTAGCTATAAGTCTGGAGATCATGGTGATCCAGGGCCCTCCTAACTGGTGAGCCAGAGATCTATTTGATGTGTAGACTTTTTAAAAGAACTTGCCTAGCTCTAGTACAAGCATAATTGAGCCTCTTGTTTGCTGTCTTTCTGAGTGTGTGTGTTGGGAGGGAGTGCTGGGTCATGCACTTCTGGTGGATTGTTTTTTGTACTTTGCCTCTCAGTACGGGGGCGTTTGTGATGGAGGCCAGGAGTGCTGGTCTTAGGTTCAAGGCATATGCTAAACCTTTTCATCAGGTAAAATGCAAGATTAAGCTGAGCAGTTATCAGAAATGTCCAAGAGGGCTACTTCATCCTAGATAGGATGAATTGAATCAGTCCCTCCTTAAACTGGTTATAAAAGGTGACTTTTTTCCTAGTCCAGTCTTGGCCAAGGAAACAGAAATGGTAACATATTAGTAAATTGCCTCCCCCCTTCTTCCTTCTCTTCCTCATTAAGTGCTTTCTCTATGCCGGGCACTGTTCTGGTGTTGAGAGACAATGGCGAACAAGGCAACAAGGTCCTTGCTTTTGTGGAGTGTTCATTCTATTGCAAGGATAATATAGTATATGTAAACAGTAACAGTTTCAGGTAATGACAGGTGCTATACAAACAGTAAACTGGATAATGGAGTAGAAAGGAATGAGATGAGCTTGGTCAAAGGCGAGGAACAGGCTGTTGGAGGAACTGAAAAAAGGCCAGGCAGTACAAGGTGAAGTTGAGGAAATGGTAGGCAGATTCTGGAGCTATTTTAGGCTGTGGTCGAGGAGTTCAGATTTTGTTCAGAGTGGAGCATTTTAAACAGAAGAGCAATTCACCCTGATTTTTATGATTCTTGTGCTGTTTGGAGAATGATTGGAGTATGGAAAGGCAAGAGTGGAAGCAGAGACCAAGCAAAGGTCATGACAGTAGTTGCAGGTGAGAGATAATCATTTGGACCAGGTTCTAGCAGTGAGAAAGTCAAAATTGAGAGAGATTGGAGATTGGGTTGACAGGCCTTACTGAATGCGTTTATATTCCAGATATGGCCTACATTTATGGCAGATAGCCATTCCACTTTTATGGACTTATAAACACCTACCAAGATACCTGTACAATGCCCCAATAATGTATTCTGGTTGTGTATATACTGGGCTATTGGGTTGTCTGTACAATAAGTAATTAATAGCAACCCTTGCTTGGCCTCATCTGCAGGATACAGGGATCCCTCAGTACTAAATGCAGAATGTCAGCTGAGTAAAGAATTTTGGGAATGTCTCAGGGGTCTTATCATACTCCTTAGGGTACCTGAGGCCAAATGACAAGTTGATGAGGTAGGCTTGGTGGCTTCCCTGACCCTAGACTTGGACTTGTCAGCTCAGTCTGTCATACCAGATGTATGACCAGCAAATAAAAAGCAAGTTGTGAATAACCTCACTTGCTCTATTACAGCAGATAGCTCTCTGTTTATCCTCAGCCCTCCTCTCAAATTTCTAACTCTCTGCTCAACCTCCATACCTGCTGTTGGACTGTTGGTTTGGACTCCTATTATGTCTCTCTTTGGCTTCTTGCAGTTGAACCTTGCTTTCAGCTTTACTTTCCCATCTGAACTCAGTATCCTCTTCCCCAGCTGCCCCCATCCCCGCCCCAACACTCCATTGAATGAAAAATTTTCTGCTGAAATCGTAGCCATAGAACCCCACTAGAGGTGGTGATTCAGACTTGTGCCTCAAGGGTTTTTTTTATTTAGGTACTACTCTTGAGCCCATAGGACTACAACCTTTTGCCTGAAACTGACTTGTAGGCAGACAGTGATTTATGAGCTCTTTCAGAGGGCAAGCTCAGAGATTCATTGGATCAGTGCAAAAATAAATTAATGATTTTATTTGTGATAAGACCACACCTAAGATATGTCAAGGTTGATTATTTAGAGGGTATCAGTGGAGCCAAGAAATAAGATCCCAAGGTGTATCCAGGACAAAAACTAAGAAATGGGGAAACAGTGGGTTCTGGTGAGGGACACATGTGCGACCCAAAGGAACGCACATAAAAACTGAAAGTTGTCAGCTCAAAAGAATCTGTGTATCCTTTTTACCTGGAGATATTTCCATTGGGGTTTTGCCCTGTTCCTCTGCCCCAGCTGAATTTGGGGGCACTCCACAGCATCTGGCAGTTCATAAAAAAAATATATTGTTGAATCCTCTTTTATGCTGTATACTGGCTACATGTGGCGGAGATGAGGATGAGTAAATTGCAGTGGCTTTCTGACTCATCTCTGCTTCATCCCTGATTTATCACACTGCCACCCAAATCCTATCATCTCCTTCCTGAGAAACTATAGCAGTGCTATAAATGCCTAATAAATACTTTATGAATAAATGGAAATTATTTCCACGTTTCTTCTATTCAGAGAATCTTTGCACTGTGTCTTTGTATTTATGTGTTTTCTCCAAATCTATTTCACTCTTCTGTTTTTAAGTTAAATTTTTTTTTCTTGCCCTTGTATTTGCAGCTCTTCCACATTTAGAATCTTCTGCATTTTCCATATCCCTCCTGTTGATTTAATCTCACAGGTCACTTGTTCTGAAAAAAAAAATTATGCTTTATTTGTGGCACTATGGCATGTCTTGTATATAGTTCTATTTCTGGATATGATGCCTTTTGTGAATATGCTTTTAATTATGTCTCAATCAGTTTTATTGTTATTGTTGAACAAGCTCGCTGTCTTAATTATGCTTATAAAGTTTGGTAGTATACTTACAGTAATATACTTATAGTCTGGTAATATACTTATAGTCTGAAGTTCAGATAGGTAGCATTAATTTTATTCATTGGTTTTATGAGTCTGACTTTAAATTTTACTCCATTAACTTTATCTGTTATGATTTTCTTTTATATGCCTATTTTATGTGTCACAATTTCATCACTCGCTAATAAATTTATTTGGTTTTCAAGCTTCCTAAAAAAAACAATTTATCAGGGCTAAAAAAAAAACCTTGTTTTTTCTATTCAGGTTACTACAGTAACTTCGGTGTTCTGTATTCTTCCTTCCTTCCTTCCTTCCTTCCTTCCTTCCTTCCTTCCTTCCTTCCTTC
>NW_023270268.1:31893472-31927361 GCF_011800145.1 Mirounga leonina
TTCCTTCCTTCCTTCCTTCCTTCCTTCCTTCCTTCCTTCCTTCCTTCTTTTCTTCCTTTCTTCTTCTTAATGCCTACTAAGATTTCGAGATAATACTTTGCCTAGAAATCGGGAAATCTGGGATTATGGCAGGGACTCAGGTACTGACCAGCCCAGCTCCTTCAGTCTTGATATGGATACGGTATGGGACAGAGGGGTTTTAATGTTGAAGAAACCTGGGCCCAGATCCGTTTTTTTTAACTTCTCTTAGCCTCAGTTTCTTCATCTGTGGAATGGAGGTAACATTAACCTCAATGTTGGCATAAGAATTAAATTAGATAATGCATTTAAGTGCTCAGCACAATACCTTGCCTAGAAATACTTTAAAAATGATAATGTAATAATATTAATCTTCCCTTTAACCCAGTATAAGAAGGGTCAGTCACCATAGCAGCATGCCTCTGCCTCTACCCCTGCCCTTCACACATTCCTCTCCCTCTCATCTAAGGAATACAAGCCCAAGATAAGAGGCCAAAAAGAGGAAGCATACCTAGTTCTTCCTTTCTTGTGTTCCTTGTTACCTGTTGTTAACGGTAGCATGAATTGCTACAGAGGTAGTCTTGTGCCTGATGTATGACCATTCCCTCGACTCTGTCAGTGGGGGCCTGCAGAGTGGTGGTCTTACTCTGAACTCAGAGTAAATTTTTGGTAAAAGATACTCCTTCAGGTATATGGTTATTAAAATATACTTTTAGATGTTCTAAAGGCTTAAGGTATGACCATGGGAAAAAGTGGCTGAATCAGGGTAGAAAACAATATCAACAAAATTATCATTGTGGAGAAAAGGTCAAGAAACTAAGAGGCCAGGATAGCAGATGGATTATCTATTTGATGTAGAAATCAATTAGAATATAACAGAAATAGTATTGGAGTGACAGTGAGCCAAAAGGCTAAACTCATCAAGGAATAAAAGGGAGACTTAAATACCACAATAAGAAAGGATAGTGGGTGGTAGAGCCTAATGATACATGACTCAAAACAGGGGATTTGGGGAGAGGGTGGAGGGATAATGCACTGGAAGTTGCAATAAGGAAGCAGAAAGGCACTTACCAGGCCTCATGTCTGAAGGGTATGGAAGAGAAAAAGAGAGGGCTACAGGGAAATCAGCTTCCTCAGGGGAAAGCCCAGAGCCCAGTTTCAGTTTGAATAAGAAGGAAAAGGAAGGCTTTCAAGAAGAGGTCCGGGATAGGAGGTTTTTGCTGCTATCCACCTATGAGTCCCATAGGGCTCAGTGGAAAGGTTAGGATTCCAGGAGATAGGGTAGAGGCTTAGATTCCATCATCAGTTGTTATCATATGTCCCTTGCATACATCCTTAATTCCTTTGCCTTTCTCTCACTTCAGCAAGCCTTGCCTGGCTAAACTATAGTACTGATTAAATCCAGGTCTTTGCCTAGTCCATTCCTGTAAAACCATGCTGCTGAGCTTGCATTCAGTTAATAACCATTCAAGTGGACCCATAATGTTGCTTGGCAATCATACTAGATTTCCACAGTCATTTTCTATTTCATCTCCTCCTAAATGACTGTTGCATGTCTTCAGTCTCTTCATGTCTTCACCATCCCCTCCCCATTTGTCACTTTCAACTGATGACCTTGCTTTCTATTTCAGAAAAGAAACAGGAAAAAAAGAGCTTTCACAGGCTTTTAGCACTCCAGCTGTCCACTATCTGCAGCGGTATTCATATACTCTTTCTTTCTCATTGCTGTGAAAGAATCAGCCTAAGTGCTTCATAATTCTTTCTTTCATATCAGTTTTCCCCTCTTCTTAATCACTGTCTTATACATGAGAAAATATGCTTTTATTTCTCCCCTCTTCAAAATAATCCTTGTCGGGTGCCTGGATGGCTCAGTGGGTTAAGCGTCTGCCTCCGGCTCAGGTCATGATCCCAGGGTCCTGGGATCGAGTCCCACATCGGGCTCCCTGCTCAGTGGGGAGTCTGCTTCTCCCTCTGTCCCTCACCCCACTTGTGCTCTCTCACTCTCTCTCTCTCTCTCAAATAAATAAATCTTAAAAAAAAAAACATAAAATAATCTTCATGGACACCACTTTCTCCTATGTCTATTTTCATTTAAACTTCACGGCAAAACTTGAAAGAGTTGTCTGTACTTCGTTGCTAGTTTTTCTCTTTGCATTTCTTTTTTATACCCAAGCCAAACAGATTTCTGCCCCCACAATTCCATCAAAACTGCTCTTACCAGTTACTCATGATGTCCACATCTGTCGTTTCTCAGTTATTGACTTAACACTCAGGAGCAGAATTGATCATGCTCTTCTTGAAACACCCTCTTCACTTGGCTTCTGATATCATATCACTGACTGTCAAGATAGTCAGTGCCTCACCTGCAATGTATGCAGAAACATGGGAGACCCATGGACCCTCCCTCTCTGGCCACTTCTTTTCAGTCTTCTCTGCTGATTCCTCGTAACTTCCCCAAACTCTAGGTCTGTACTATCCAGTACTGTAGCCATTAGCTACGTGTACTTATTTAAATTAGTGGCTACCTGTTGAATGGCACAGATATATAGATATTTCATCATCACAGAAAGTTCCATTATATACTCCTGCTCTGCATGTTTGAATACCCCAGGGCTCAGGCTTTGGATGTTTTTTTCTATATCCCTATATAAAATATAGAATTGTATAGAATCTTACAGAATATGATTTATTATAAAATAAATATTTCTATATATTTCTTTCTCTTTTCTTTCTGTATTCTCTCCCTTGATCATCTCCTCTAGGCTCAAGGCTTTAAATATGACTCAAAATTTGCATCAGCCCCAATCTCTCCCCTAAAGTTTACACTTGATTCTCCAACAACATTCTGCATATCTTTAGGTTAGTGTCTAACAGGCATCTCAAAAATAATATCCCAAACTGAACTGACCGTACCACCACCACTGTCTCTCCTACCAACAAATCTATTCTTCCTGCAGTCTTCCCAGTCTCAGTTAATGTCAGTCTTCTAGTTGTTCAAGCAAAAACAAAGACAAAACAACAACAGTTTTTAAAATCAACTCATAAACTCATCTTGACCTCCCTCTTTTCCACAAAACCCACACATCTGTTCCACTGACTCTTGTTTCAGATTATATCCAGAATCTATTTCTCACTCTTCCCCTGCTACCACCTGGCCCAAACCAGCATTGTGTTTTGCCTGGATTTTTCCAGGAATATTTGCCTCCTTTTTGGTGTCCCTGCTTTCTCTCCTATCCACGGTAGTCTATTCTTATCAGAGTAACCAACTAGAATGATCTTGTTAAAAAGTAAGTCAGATCATGTCATTTTTCTGCTCAGAGTTCTTCAGTAGCTCCCCATCTCACCTAGCAAAAGTCAGTCTTAGTCACAGTGGCATTCTTACTGTGCACTCTGAGGTGCTCCCACCTCAGAGCCTACTTTGCAGTTGGTGTTTCTTCCAGCTCCTTTTCCCCCAGCTCATCTCCACACGTTTCCTCTCATGATACTGATTTATTGAAGAGACCAGGCCAACTGTCTTTAAAATGATCCATATCTTGAATTTCTCATTTCCTCATGGGAGTAACATATTTCTCTACTGCCTGTATTTCCTGGACATTAGATCTAAAAGGTTAGTTAAAGCTAAATATTTCTGGCAAGAAAACCCTGTGATACTTTGATCTTCACATTCATCATATTGAGAGAGGTACATACTATTTTTTTGTCCCACAGTTAGTGATGCTATGTTTAATGAGGGTGTTAAGGTGATGACTTTCACATCCCTCCATTATCAGTTTACATTTTTACATTTGTGATTAATACATAATCCGAAGGGTGAATATTATGTTTCTTTTTAAAAAAATATTTATTTATTTTAGGGAGAGTGCAAGAGGGAGGGAGAAGGAGAGAGAAACCCAAGCAGACTCCACACTGAGCGGGGAGCCCAACGCAGAGCTCCATCTCACGACCTGAGCTGAGACCAAGAGTTGAACACCTAACCAACTGTGGCAACCAGGTGCCCCGAATGTTATGTTTCTTTAATCCTGTGATGTTAAGTGAATTTTTGAGCTGTGGAACTCTTTTTTTTTTCCCAAATAAAATATTTTTTGGAGATCCAATATATAAAACAGATGAAAGCAGAGCTATTCTGGTTGCAGTGGGAAATGCCTAGTATTGGCAGCTTTTGAGGGAACTCTGACAAGTATAGTTTGCAACTTACAGAGCCTGCCTGAACACGAGAAAATGGAGGTCCAGAGAGGATACATGACGTCTTAAGGCCCCAGCATCTCACAAGAAAGGCTCAGTGCACTGTCTATTAGAGCACAATTTGGAGGGCTCTGTCACCTCCGTGGAAAGCTGTGGTTATAGATGACCGCTAGACCAGCAATTGGTTTTTCCCTGGCAGTCCCTCTGCTGTTTTAAGTTGTCTGAGTGCTTTCTTTGACATTTTATCTGTTCTGCAGATGTGAAGATTTGAAATTACTTCATTTTTAGTGTGTGTTGGGTTGCAGTCTCTTTTTTTTGTTGTTGTTCCCCTTTTGGAAATTTTTCATCCACAAAGAATTCCAGATTCAGACATTATTCATCTTATGTCTGGACCACTAAAATCTCATGAGCTCCCATATGTCTTATCTCTTTCCACCTTTGGAATATTCAAAATGCTGCTACAGCTAAAGTCTATTTTATCATTTGCTTGCTTCCTTTCTGTACCTTACTTATCATACATCCTAACTGCCTTAATAGAGAATTGAATAAGTAAATTTGGTATATCCAGACAATGTATATAAGATGTATGATGTAGCTTTTTGTTTTTATAAAAAGATGTTTCCCTATATTAAGTGGAAAAAACAGGTAATAAACTATAATTCTCACTTTTGTTTCTGAAAAACAAAAAAATTCACAAAAATCCTCGTGTCTGTTTACTTGTATATGTATGTCTAAAGCCAAAAAAGGACATTTACAAAAATGTTCACATTAATACTCCCTCTAGGTGTGATCCTTTTTTCCCCCTCTTTGTGTTAATCATGTGCACCCTCTCTCTCTTTTTGCAGCAGGTATGTTTTATTTCTATAGTCATTACTTTTATAAAGATTAAAACTGTTGTTAAAAAAGTAAGCAACAACTTTGATCTGTCAAATCCAAATTGCATTGAAGGCAATTTAGGCCCCTCCCCAGCTTTCTTCCAGCCATTCCATCCTTTGGGATTTTTTCCTATTCTCTTATCATCCCATTCAAGCAAAGTTTCCCCCAACCCATGCTTCCATTTATTTTACCCCATGTTCCTGGTCATCTTCTAGAATTGCCCACTTGGCTCTGAAGCGCCTCTCTGCTAACTTGTACCAAAATAAACTTGTCAGGGAAAGAAAGGGAGATGTAAAAATTATGTTCTAAAAGAAACTATCACTAGAATGTGATCTTCATCAGGGCCCAGGAGTGCCTCAATAAATACCCCTTGAATAAATTGATCTATTCTTTTTGTCTCATTTCTTTTATCCCATAAGTTCCTACAAGACAAGAGCTTTGTTTGTTTTCTGTAATGCCCTGAACATTTGGGGTACTTAATATGCATTAATGATTAAAGTCTCTTAAGATCCATAATTTACTTAAGAAAAATGAATTTAATATCTCATCAACTTTGACTAGAAATTTGTGCTTGGACAGGGATGTAGAAAAGCATAGGATTTAAAGATAAAAAACTTATGTTCAGATCCTGCTTATAGATTTGTGATCATGGGTTAGTCATTTAAGCTTCTGAGCTGCCTTCCATTTATAGCCTCACTGATTTCTCTTCCAGACTCTGCAGAGGCCTTCTCCCTGATCTACCTGGCTTTGGTCTTGCTTCTCCAAGTCTGTCCTCCCCAGTGCTTTACCAAGTGATAGGCCTACAATGTAAATCTGACCTTGTCCCTTCATTCCCTCAACCTCTCAAGGGCTCTCTGTTGCCGCTACATCCCTTCAGCTGTGGTGCCTCAAAGGCTGTCTTCAAACTTGACCCCGAAATAATACCAAACTCTTGGTAGCTCCTCAGACATCTCATGCCACTTCCCGCGCCTTGCTCCCTTTTGTCTGCAAGGCATTTTTCCCTTTCTTCCTGTAGCCAACTACTGCTCTGCTCTAGGACTGTGCCTGGCAATCTTCCTCTCTGGGATGTATTTCTTGATAAAAGGTTAGGTATCTTCTTTCTCTGCCTACTCGTGTTATAAGCTGTTTGAGGCAAAATCACTGAATTCTTAGTTCCCCCATCTTGAAGAATACCTCGCTCTCAAATTGTATTGAATTTATACTCTTCTAAAGTGTCAAATGATTTTTATGTGTAGGATGTGATCTGAATTTTATATGACCTCCTCCAAAATAAGAAGACTTAGAAAAGGAAAATAGTTGAATTAAAGGAACTTAAAATACTACCAACAGAGAGAACTGTTGTTGATGTTTTAGAATATATAATAGAGAATTTTTAAAAATTATAAAGAGGTTAAAACTTTAGCCTATAAATTTTCCTTTCAGAGCCACTACTCAGGGAAATCGGTAGCTTTGAAAATTACATGCATTAAAAATTAGTAGCTAGTTCACTGTGCTTCTTCCTGCATCAAATAATACAAAATAGCTTTTGTAAAATATAGCTCTTTCCTAATTCAAAACAGGAAAAAAATTTGGTTTTCCTCATGTTTTCTAGACCCCGGGGCCAGCTTTTGTCCTGTTTTTCTAGAAGAGAAGGTCAAATACCAGTGAAGGAAGCAACTTGACCAACTTACTGAGCTGGTCAGTACAAAGCAAAGCTGGGATGGGGAGCTCCTGACTGCCCACCTGGTGCTTTTCCCCTCAGCCACATTTCCTTTCCTCCACTGGAGTAAAAATAAAGGTAGATTTTTAAGCTCTTTCTAATTCCCATGTGCTCAAATTAGGTCTGCTGCTGAGATGTTCTTATCTTACTTTTAGTCTAATTATTAAGACATTAACCCTAAACCTAAAGCATTAATTTGTTCTTTCATATTCACATATACGGTTTCTTTGAGCATCAGAAATATCTTCCCTTCTAAGAAATTTCTTAATTTATTTTCTCACCTGTTTTTGAAGTGAACACAACAAATAAAATATTCCAGGTCTCCTTTTTTATCCTACAAGTAAAGTAGTTCAATGGTATATGTTTTTTATGCCTCTAAATTGTTCTCTTGGGATCAGTTTCCATACTGAGTCATCCACCAAAGATTGCCTGGGTTTTCCAGGCAAACTGATAGTTTTATTATTTCTAAATGACTCATTACTTCTGAATCATCACACCTTGTGTACTCTGTTAAATAAATTTTTAGGCATTTTTCTATAATTTTTCCTCTTCTGTGTCTTCACATGTCCCATCTAAGTGACATGGATATTTAGCCAATTTTCTTTTGTGTCTGTGATTTCTGTTGATCATTTTCTTCTTGAATCCTTTCAGCAGTTGAGATAAGCTGTGGAAGTTCTGTACCTCATACTCTCTGCTGCAGATGTTTCCTGAAACAGAACACATAAATAGCAACATAAAAAATATGTGTAACACCATTCTCTGTTTTCCATCGTTACATGTATGTTGTTTAAAGTTTTAACTTCCCAAATTTCTCCATGAAATTAGGGAGAAACACCTGTAAAAGAAAAGTATAACTCTTGGGGCGCCTGGGTGGCTCAGTCGTTAAGCGTCTGCCTTCAGCTCAGGTCATGATCCCAGGGTCCTGGGATCGAGCCCCGCATCGGGCTCCCTGCTCCGCGGGAAGCCTGCTTCTCCCTCTCCCACTCCCCCTGCTTGTGTTCCCTCTCTCGCTGTGTCTCTCTCTGTCAAATAAATAAATAAAATCTAAAAAAAAAAAAAAAAAGTATAACTCTGTTCGTTGGTACACAAAGTCTTTGGAATTCAGCCTGTTGAAAGAATGAAATATTTTTCTCCCTTGACTTCTGTGTTTTCTGGGCTGGTTTTCTTCCTGACCTTTGAAAATTCATTCTCTGTCTCCTTCTTTGCATCCTTCTCCTCCCTACCCTATACATGGCAGCCTTCCTCAGAGTTTTGCCCTTGACTCTTTTCTTACCGTGTGCATGATCAGTCTTGAGCACAAACCACAAAATCTGGTGCTTATTCCCAAATCTTTATTTCAACTCCTATCTTTTCCCTGCCAAGTATATCCATCTGCATGGGAAATACCTTCTGGATACTCCACCGAAAGAACCCATGCCTGAAGCTGCATTTATCTCCCCTATGCCCTTGCTCCCTGGCCATAGCACACAATAATCACCCTAGCCTTATCTTCACATCTCTAGAACCTGTTTTTAATTTTGTTAAATTAAAAAAATTTGTTATCAAATATTGCATATTAATTCTCATTTTAAAGTGTCAGTGCTTGAGACTTCTAAAAAATACCAGTTTCCACTCCCAAGTTGGCCTGCTCCTCGGAGATGTGAATTTTTTCTTAACTATTTCTTTCATTATTTGCCTCAATATTTATAAATGCATATATTGCAAATTCATCATTCATTTATTTTAAACATTATGTCTCACCTTCCTAATATAAATTTCAGTTCTTTCACCCCCTTTTCACCACATTAACAAAATGAAGGGTAAAAATTATGTGATCATCTCAATAAATGCAGAATAAGTATATGACCAAATTAAACGACCATGTGAGATTTTTTAAAACTCTTAACAAACTAATAATGGAAGAGAACTTTTCAATCTAGTAGAGTATCAAAAAACCTGCAGCTTAATCATACTTAATGGTGAAAGATAGAATACTTTTCCCTAAGATTGTGTATAAGGCAAGGATTTCTGAACCAACCACTTCTATTCAATATTGTTCTGGAGATCCTAGCTAGTGTAGTAGGCAGTAAGGCAGTAAATATTGGAAAGGAAAAACTAAAACAATCTCTATTCTCAGACAGCATGATTGTTTATGTAGAAAATCCCAAGGAATTTACCCAAAAAATACCATAATAAGTGGATTTAATGGAGTGGCAAGTGACAAGATCAGTATATATAAATCAACAAACAAATGGAAAATGAAATTAAAGCAACAGTATCATTTGCATTAGCATCAAAAAACATGAATTATTTGGGAATAAATTTAATGAAAGGCCCATAAACGTTGCTGAAGGAAATTAAAAAGCATCTAAATAGACAGAGAGCTGTATTATGTTCATGGGTTACATGGATTAGAGACTTGATATTGTTGTCAACAAATGGAGATTTATTAATTCTTTTAATTTTTTATTTAAATTCCATTAATATAAAATGTATTATTAGTTTCAGAGGTAGAGGTCAGTGATTCATCAGTCTTATATAATACCCAGCACGCATTACATCACGTGTCCTCCTTAATGTCCATCACCCAGTTACCCCATCCCTCCACCCTCCTTCCCTCTAGCAACCCTCAGTTTGCTTCCTGTGCTTAAGAGTCTCTTATGGTTTGTCTCCCTTTCTGATTTCGTCTTGTTTTATTTTTTCCTCTCTTCCCCTATGATCCTCACATGAGTGAGATCATATGATAATTGTCTTTCTCTGACTGATTTATTTCACTTAGCATAATGCCCTCTAGTTCCATCCACATCGTTGCAAATGGCAAGATTTCTTTTTTTTTGATGGCTGAATAGTACTCCTTTGTATATATATACCACATTTTCTTTATCCATTCATCTGTCGATGGACATCTGGGCTCTTTCCTAAGTTTGGCTATTGTGGACATTGCTGTTAGAAGCATTGGGGGGCAGGTGCCCCTTAGATCACTACATTTGTATCTTTGGGGTAAATCCCTAGTAGTGCAATTGCTGGGTCATAGGGTAGCTCTGTTTTCCACTTTTTGAGGAACCTACATGCTGTTTTCCAGAGTGGCTGCACCAGGTTGCATTCCCACCAACAGTGTAAGAGGGTTCCCTATCTCCGCATCCTCACCAACATCTGTCATTTCCTGACTTGTTAAATTTAGCCATTCTGACTGGTGGGAGGTGCTATCTCCTTGTGGTTTTGATTTGTATTTCCCTGATGCCGAGTGATGTTGAGCATATTTTCATGTGTCTGTTGGCCATTTGGATGTCTTCTTTGGAGCAATGTCTGTTCATGTCTTCTGCCCATTTCTTAACTGGATTATTTGTTCTTTGGGTGTTGAGTTAACAAATAGAGATTTAGATTCAATGAAATTTCAGTCAGAATTCCAGCAGGTTTTCTTTGTGAAGATTGGCTAGTTGATTCCAAAATTGACATGGAAGTACAAAAGACTTAGAATAGCCAAAACAATTCTGGAAAAAAAAAAAAAAAAAAAAAAAAAGGATTTACATTATTACAGTTGGCCCTAGAATAGCATGGGGATTAGGGGCACCAACCCTCCATGCAGCTGAAAATCTGAGTATAACTTTTGGTTTTCCAAAAACTTTACTAATAGCAAGAACTAATAGAGATCCCTTTTTACTGCAGTATGCAATTTACTGGAGAGAGGAACTACTCTCATGGATATTATTAGTGTCACATGGCGTTTTAAGTGGATGCTTGTAACACTTGAGCTCTCTGCAATAGCAACCGGAGGTGACTACAAAATTATTACAGTAGTACAGTATGTACTATAGTTAATTTTATGAAATTATGATTTAATACTGCATATTTATGTTTATTTTTCTCTTGACTGGGAATAACGCCATGTATGGTTTGTGTTTGTATATGTAAGTTCTGATAAATTTTAATGTTTTATAATTGATTTGTGGATGTTTTATGGTAGTAAATGATAAAGTAGACTAGTACCTACATATTATTTTATGCATTCATGACATACCTAACTTTTTCTTAGTTTTTTCAGTATTTCTAGACTATGTGGTTCATTGGTGAGGGTTTTCAAATTGTCACAAATCATCAACATTTTTCCACTATATTTTTGAAAAATATCTGCAGGGGCGCCTGGGTGGCTCAGTTGGTTAAGTGTCCGACTCTAAATTTTGGCTCAGGTCAGGATCTCAAGGTTGTGGGATCAAGCCCTGTGTTGAGCTCTGTGCTCAGTGGGGAGTCTGCTGGAGATTCTCTCTCCTTCCCTCTCCCTCAAATGCTCTCTCTCTCTCTCTGAATAAATAAAAGTAAAATCTTTAAAGAAAAAATACCTGCATATTAAGTGGACCCACATAGATCAAACCCATGTTGTTCAAGGGTCAAAGATATTTTAAGACTTATGTAAAATACAATAATTAAGACAGAATGGTATTGGTGTATATAAAGATAAAAGAGTAAGGAATCCAGAAATAAACCTCTATATATGGTTGTTTTTCAACAAAGGCTCCAACATGGGGACAGGATAGTCTTTTGAACAAATGGTCCTGGGTGATCTTCAAATTCAGCCTATTAACTACAGAAGAAAAATCGATTCATTGGATTATTAAAATTTAGGATTATTAAAAATTTTAAAGTAGTAAGATTAAGACCTCCTACTTTTCAAAAGTTACTGCCAAGAAAATGAAAGGAAAGCTAAAGACCATGAGATAATATTTATAGCTAAAATACACAAATGAATTTTTAGAACAATAATCAAGGACAGCCTAAAAGAGTTGAATAAATGCTTCACAAAAGAAGATATGTATCAATTGTTAAAAAGCGTATGAAAAAATTCTCAATATCATTGTCATCAGGGAAATGCAAATTAAACTCACAGTGAGATACCACTTCATACCCACTAAAATGGGTAAAAGTAAAGTAACTGACAAATATCCAAAAGGATATAGAGCCACTACAGCTCTCAGGTGTTGTTGATGAGAATATGAAATGGTAGAACCACTTTGGGAAACAGTTCTACATGTTTTTATAAAATTAAACATACACTTGCCATGACTCAGCAATTCCACTGTTAATTACCCAGAAAAAATGAATATATACCCACAAAGACTTTTACTTGAATGTTCATAGCAGCTTTAATTCATTAACAACCCAAACCAGAAATGACTCAAATATTCATCAGCTGGTGAACAGAGAAAATAAATTTTGATACATTCATTTAGTAAAGTACCTACTAAGCAGTAAAAAGGAATATACAACTAATCCATGCATTAACATGGATGAATATCAAAACCATTGTGCTAAGTGAGAGAAACCAAACTCAAAAGTATATATATATTGTATGATTACATTCATATGAAGATCTACAACAGGCAAAACTATATATATATATATATATATATATATATATATATATATATATAGTGATAGGAATCAGATCTGTGGTTGTCAAACACTGTAGGTTAGGGGAGTTGATTGGGAAAGGGCACAGGGATAGTTTTAGGGTATCATAAATGTTGTATTTTTTAGGGCAGTGGTTACATGGTTCTTAAATCTCATTGAATTTTATACTTAATATGTACATTTTATTATATGTAAATTACACATCAATAAAGTTGATTTAACTCTTTTTTTCTTAAGATTTATGTATTTGACAGAGCATGCTCCTGTGCATGCACGTGCACAAGTGGGGTGGGGGGGGAGGGAGAAGCAGACTCCCCACTGAGCAGTGAGCCTGACCCCAGGACTCCATCCCAGGACCTGAGCTGAAATCAAGAGTCATGGACACTTAACCGACTGAGCCACCCGAGTGCCCAAATAAAATTGACTTAAAATAAAAGTGAGGGGGTGCCTGGATGGCTCAGTAGGTTAAGCGTCTGCCTTCCCCTGGGGTCATGATCCCGGGGTCCTGGGATGGAGCCCCCCTGCAGGTAGTTTGCTTCTCCCTCTCCCTCTGCCCTGCCACACCCCCTGACCTTCCCCCCCCACCCCGCCTCATTCATGCTGGTGCACGCTCTCTCTCATAAATAAATAACATCTTTAAAATAAAATAAAAGTGAGGCTCTAAAAAGCTGAAAGGAAGCTCTCCGTTTGTGGGTAGGATTTGTCAGTTAGTGGGTTTCACTCTAAGGGGATCATGTGGTTAGATGGGATTTCTAATCTCCGGTAAAGGATTCTTTAATCCACATTGGGGAATGGGAGCTAGAGGTTTTTAGTGACCTGGATCTGGGCTGGGGAAAGTATAGTATAGACTTTTACTCAAATTTCAGTCTTTACCACCCTCTCTATCTGCCCCCGAGGTTGGTGCTTTTCTGGTTCTGAGTTTGTGGAGTGTGAGCAGGGAGGGCTATTCCTTTGCAGACTTTCAAACAATCCCCGTATGTTCACTCTTCTATCCTAGCCCATTTCCAAACCTAGGCCTTTATTAGGTTATGCAGGCTGAATTGGTTTGCTTGCCATTAGTATGCCTTCCTCCTCTACTCTAGTAAGTCATTTATTTATCATTCCTGCTTCTGCTTTCTATCTTCATATATAGTGATTTGGGGCTACAGGTGTCTCTTAGGTTCTTTGAATATGGAGTTTAAATTCCTATTTTTATTCTTACTGTTTGGAGGATACGTTAAAACTGTAAAACCCATCCTGTACAATTTTTAACTTCAGCAATATCAAGCTCCTTATAATTCTCCAAACACACCCAAGCCCTTTTCATATCTCTGTGCCTTTGTAGAATTCCTTTTTGCTTGTAAGGTATAGTTTAATCCCTTCTTCACTTGGTAAGGCTCTTATCTTTCAAAATCCAGTTCTCTCCCTCCTAACTTTTCTTGTCTGCTGCTTCTGTACCTTTGTTTCACAACAAATCAACTTCATCGGAAATGGCCATATAGCCCTTTTCTATGGAGGACTACCTGGAACCACTGGAAAATACTTGTTAGACTAATTGTAAACTGCTTTAAGTAGAAGAAATTCTCTCTCTCTCTCTCACTCTCAAAGGAATTTTTTTAAAAATGGTGAAACACTCATTTCATGTGCCATTAAGACAGTAAAAGTTCGAACTATTATACAATGCTTTTTTATCATTTAGAACTTTTTTTACTTATTGAAGGAGTTCTTTTAGACTTAATTGTTGACAGGTATTTTTAATTCTATATCACTCTTATTCATACACTGTCTTTGGGACTATTCCATAGTCGGATTCCTTTGAAATTCCACTTGCTAAGGTTACCAGTAACCTTCATACTAGCAAACCCAATGGGTAATTTTTGTTTTGCCTTCACCTCTCTGCAGTATCCAACACTAGTGACCTCCATTTTGAGTCTCTCCTTCAGCCTCTTTGAAACTGCTTTCTCCTGGTTTCCATGTTACCTTTTTGGCTCTTCCTTCTTAGGTTCCCTCTAAGAATTCTGTTCCTCTGTTTAACCCAGAAATGCCAGTGAGCCCAGCTATGCCCTCAGCCCAGAGCTCTTCTCACTTTGTGCACTCACCCTGAGTAACCTCAGTGCTGCATCACCAACCCAGCTCTTTCTGCTGACCTCCAGGTGTTTGTATTCACATTTCATCCAGTCATCACCACTTGGATATTCCACAGGAACCTCTTCAAACAACACATTCAGAATAACACTCTCTGTTTTATATGGCCACTTTCCTTAAAACAAAAACAAAAAGTTTGTGTTGGGCGTAGCAACACTAGTCCCCCAAAACCAAAGCCTGAAACCCAGGATTCTTCCCTTTCACTTTCTCCTCCTATTCTGTGAATTCTTCCTCTTTGACTATCTAATCAGTGCCCTCCTCTTTGTTAATTACTGCCACCTACTTGGTTTTGGTTCTTACCACTTCTTGCATGGATTATTACAGTAGTCTCCTAATTGACTTCCATGCCTCCACTCAGCTGCTAGAATGATCTTTCTAAAATATAAATTTCATCCTGTTATTCCCCAGCCTAAAAGGTCTTTGTTTTACCTGTAGTTTTCAGAATTAAGTCCAGGCTCTTAATTTAGCACACAGGCCAGTCTGTGGTCTAGTTCCTGCTGCTCTCCTGGTTTCTTCTCCTCTTGCTTTCTACTCCCCAGTGAAATCAACTGGAACTGCTTGTAGTTCTGAAAGCTGTGCCATGTTAGGCCTCTGAGCCTAGCCTTCACCTATATGTTCCCCTCTGCCTAGAGTATTCTTCCCTTTTTTTTTTTTTAAGATTTTATTTATTTATTTGACACAGAGAGAGAGTACAAGCAGGGGGAGCAGCAGAGGGAGAGAGAGAAGCAGGCTCCCCATGGAGCAGGGCCTTGATCTCAGGACCCTGGGATCGTGACCTGAGCCAAAGGCAGACACTTAACCGACTGAGCCACCCAGGCGCCCCCTTCCCTTCCTTTTTGTTTAATTTTCATTGGTCCTTCAAAACTAGGTGCGTACATTCCTTACTTTGGGGAAATCTTTCCGGACTCTTCAGTCAAATTTGGATGCTTTCTTTCAAAATAGGCCAACAGCGTGAAGGAAAGTCTTCACAAATGAACACAAAATGTCTGTGAGGTAAATAAAACAATGTTTAGGCACAATTTAAAATAATGCACTTCCTTTTTTTCATCTATCAAATTAGCAAAGATTTAAAGAGTGGTATCATTCAAGGAGAACATGGGGAAATGGATCTGATCCTATCCTGATATTGGAAGTAGAAATTTGTCATTTTCCTGGAGGAAAGACTGACCTTATATATCTAAGAACCTTTAAAATGTGTATGCATACATACACATACCCCTTTTGACTCAGCATTCTACTACGTGGAATATATCCTAAGATGATAACTAGACAACTCTGAAAAGTGCATGTATAAGAATGTTTATCACTGTTTATTTTAAAACAAAAAAAAAACAGTAAGTAACCTAATTGTATATCAGTGGTAGATGGCTGAATTATTTTATCCATATGGTAAAATATTGTATGTCCATTAAAATGATTTCGCTCTGGGGCTCCTGGGTGGCACAGTCAGTTAAGCATCCAACTCTTGGTTTTGGCTCAGGTTGTGAACTCATGGTGGTGAGATCAAGCCCCAGTCGGGCTCCGTGCTCAGCACAGAGTCTGCTTCAGATTCTGTCTTCCTCTCCCCTCTGCCCCTCCCACTCGTGCGTTTTCTCTCTCTCTCTCTCTCTCTCTCTGAAATAAATAAATCTAAAAAAAAAATGATCTAGATCTGTTCTGACATGGAAGTATATTCATGAGACTATTGCTAGTTTGAAGTAAGTTTTAAAATACACAGTATGGTCACACTTTTGTAAAAAATATACATTTATAAATTTTCATAAGAAAATGTCAGGATACATATCCATAAAAACATTAACTGGTTATTTTTGAATGGGTAATTAAATGTTTTTTACTTATGAACATTTTCTAACTTTTCTGAAAAGAATGTGTATTAATTGTGAGAGCAAATGGGGGACGACGGAAGCCCTACCCTAGTGCTCCTGATTCCCACTGTGCTTGCTTCTCTCATTGCCCTCACACAGTAAGTACACTCAGGGCCATCATAATGAATTATTTGGGGCCTGGCTCACATTAGAAAATGTTTGATGAGTGACTTATACCAGTAACAGCGATTGAACATTTCTTGTGTTGTAAGCCTTGTTCTAAGCATTTGACATGTTCACTTAATCCTCGTGAGATGGGTAGTGTTATTATCTCTGTTTTACAGGTGAAAGAGGCTGACAGAAGTTAACCAGCTTATGTAAGGCCACACAGCTGTAAGTGGCAGGGTGGAGATTCAACCCATGTAGCCTGGCTTTCACTTAGAGACACAAGATAGAGTGGTGGTTCTGAATTAGATAGCCTATGATCTATCTCTGATTGAGACTACTTGGATTAGTTTCCATGTCTAGGATTCCAGCTAGACAGTTGGGCATCAGTTAATCATGGTCTGAATAAAAAGCAGAATTTGACACTCACAGATCTGAACCAAATACTGGGGAAGTGATCTTGGTCTCTTTGGCATTTTTATAAAAAGCTCAAATCATTTTAGACTGTAAGCTTCTCGTTGAAATTGGTGCCACCCCTTGGGGTTTGGCTTTGTTATATGCTTCCTCCCTCTTCCAGTTATATCCCTTCAAAACTTTAACTTAGAGACCTAAATTTGCAATTAGTTCTTTAACTCTTCTTCCCACTTTTTTTCTCAGTAAGGTTACTTATGGCAAATTCATCAAATTGCATTTTTAAAACCTACCAATCTTCATTTTTGCCATACCTTCTTTTTTTCCTTCATGTTTTCTTTTAAAGTCTTAACATTTCTGAAAGCTACATTCCTATTATCTGGAACTACATTGTTTAATATAGTGGCTACTAGCCACATGCGGCTTTTTAAGTTATAATTAATTAATTAATTAATTAGAATGGGCAAAAATGTAAACAGCACTTCTCCAAAGAAGATATGGGGCTGGTCAGTAAGCACAAGAAAAGATGTTCGACCTCATTAGACATTAAGAAGATATAAGTTAAAACCACAATGAGATAACAGCACACACCTATTAGAATGGCTAAAATAGAAAATACTGACAATGCCAAATGCTGAAAAGGATGTGAACCAACCATATCTCTTGTTCTGGTGGGAATGTAAAATGGTACAGTTATTCAGGTGAACAGTTTTGCAGTTTCTTATAAAGATATACTTAAGGGGTGCCTGGGTCACTCACTTGATTAAGTGTCTGACTTTGGCTCAGGTCATGATCTCGGTGTTCTGGGATTAAGCCCTGTGTGGGGCTTCCTGCTCAGTGAAGTCTGCTTGTCCCTCACTCTCTCCCTCTGTCCCTCCCCCAACTCATGCTCCCTGTCTCTCTAAAAAAATAAAATCTTAAAATATATATATATATATAGTTAACATACAACCCAACAGTCAGACTTATATTTACACTAGAGAAATGAAAACTATGTTCACACAAAAACCTGTGCACCAGGATTCACAACAGCTTTATTTGTAATAGCCAGAAAATGGAGACAGCATAAATATCCTTGAACGAGTGAATGGGTGAACAAACTGTGGTATATCCACACAATAGAATACAACTCAGCAATTGAAAGGAATGAACTGTTGATACATGTGGTGAAGCGAATGCCTCAAAATCATTCTGTTAAGTGAGAGAAGAAAATATCAAAAGTTTATATACTTTATGATTCCATACATAAAACATTTTTGAAATAACAAAACTATAATGATGGAAAATAGATCCATGATTGTCAGGGTTAGGATTGGGGTGACTGTAACTTTATAGTCACAGTGTATATAAAGTCATAGGGTAATAGGAGGGGTTTTGGGGGTTGTTGGGACAGTTCTGTATCCTGATTGTGGTGGTAATTATTGTAGAAGGAAGGGAGGAGGGAAGAAGTGAGTGCAAGTAAAACTGGTGAAATCTGAATAAAGTCTGTAGTTCAGTTAATGGTACCAATGTCAATTCCTGGTTTTGCTCATTGTACTATGGTGATGTGATGTAGGATGTTATCTTTGGAGGAAACTGGAGGAAGAGTACACAGGAACTCTCTCTACTACTTTTGCAACTTCTGTGTGAGTCTAAAACAATTTCAAAATTTCAAAAATTGTTTTTACTGAAATAAATTCAGGCTTTATTTTTTTATGTTATATTAGTAATAAAATTAAAATTCAGCTCTTCAGTTACACTAGCCACATTTAAAGGGCTCAGTAGCCTCATGTGGCTAATGGCAACCATATCAGAAGAGATAGAGAATATTTCCATCAACACAGCATGTTTTGTAGGGCAGCTGTGGTCTAAAAGCACATGTCTGTCTTTGGCCAGTGTTCTCTCTTCCTTGACTATTTCAAATTCTAATATCACACTAATACTTGTATTTTCTGTCATGTTACCTTATAAACTGGCTGTTTTGGTTATATCCAAGCTTAGAGAAATACTGCTTTAATTTCTCAAATTTCAGAGAAATAAAATAGTCTTTTTGTTAATTTAGGAATTTATCACATGTTTTCATAGGTGTCTGGATATTTAAATTTTCTTTTTCTTTCTTTTTTTTTTTTTTTAAAGATTTTATTTATTTATTTGAGAGAGAGAGAATGAGAGAGAGAGAGCACGAGAGGGAAAAGGGCAGAGGGAGAAGCAGACCCCCTGCTGAGCAGGGAGCCCGATGCGGGACTCGATCCCGGGACTCCAGGATCATGACCTGAGCCGAAGGCAGTCACTTAACCAACTGAGCCACCCAGGCGCCCTGGATATTTAAATTTTCTAACACTCATGTATTTTGCCTCTGCACCAGTTTTATCTTCTATATTATCAACTGTATTAGGATATAGTCCTAGTATCTCTCACATAGTTATCCTGATATACTTTCTTAGTAATATCCTTTGTTTTTCTTTCCTTTTATCCTTACTGAAAAGTTCTTTCAAAATCTTGGATTTCTGAAAAGGTGTATAGTTTTTCATTTTTGGTGCTATTTCTTCCCTGTCTTTTGTGCATCTTTTGGAAAGGTAATTCCTTCTATTGCCACGTTCTAGGAGTTTGTCCCATAACACCTAGTTCCTCTTTGACTTCTTTGCATTTTAAGTTAAGAATTACTGGGCACTTCCTTTAGTATGAACTTCTTTCTGCTTCAGTTTCATCCTTCGTGAGATCTAGTTTTAGAGTTTTATATAAGCCACCATCTGAGATTTGAAGGTGAGGAAGTGGAGAATGACACAGTAACTCCAGATCCATTCATATAGCAACAGAGTTAAGACACTGAAGGACAAGAAGAATGGGGGAGGGTGACCCACTGAGGAAAATCACAAAGAGAGAAATAAAGGAATATTGGAATTAAGATTTATATCTTCCTGGGTAGAAAAATCTGATACTATAATGATATCAATGTTTTTTCAAAATAATTCATAAGTTTATTGCAATTGGAATCAAATTCCAATAGCATTTTTCTTAAAACTTGACTATTCAAAAACTCATCTGGAAGACCATCAAAGAACATTTGGAGTATAAAAAAAAAATCATAATTAGGGATATGGGAAGGAAAACCAGATAGTAAAACTTAGTAAGACAACAGTAATTACAATAGTGGAGGACTGGCATAAAAACAGAGTAATCATTGGATCCAGAGGGCCAGGAAATGTACTCTAGCATAAGAATTCAAAAAAAGAAAGGGTTCTTCATGAATTAATTGTATATGTAGTCATTAAGTCTCTAATACCTAAGTGAGCAAAGGATATGAAGAGACAATGTACCAGAAAAGAAATATAACAAATAAGAAAAAAAAAACAGTTTTCTAGGATTGAAGAAATAAAAATGAAAACAATAAAGTTCTGTTTCTCATTAAGGGGGGTAAAGATTTTTATTGTTAAAATGCCATTGCTATTGATGGTGTAGTGAAACTGATGCTCTCCTTTTCAGTCATAATCTCCTTCCTTTCATTGCTTTACTGCATCATTCTTTTATTTTTAAAGAAAAATAAAAGTTTATTATACAAAACTGAGGCCTTCATATTTCATAGTTCACTAAGGCTAAAGAAAGACTAGGTATTTTTTAAAATCATTCACAAAAATTTCACTTTCACTAGCCCTCATCCCAACTATTAAAAAATGGCCTGACCAAATGTTATCAAAACAAACACTATAAATAACACCAAGTCCTTTAAAGACAACTATCCCATATGTTATTTCTTGGCATAGGTGATCTTCATGGCATGGGGACGGTGTGATTTTAAATCGCTGTAAAGCATCCCTGGCAGCTCCAGCCTATCCGTCATTTTCAAATTCAACAAAAGCAATGTCATGACTCCCAGGTACCAAACATACTTCCTTGAAGCCAAGAAACTGATTAAACAGCATGGATAACATCATCTCATTAGTCTCTTCTGGTAAACTATTGAGGAATAAAATATAGTTTGGAGGGTAATCAGGGACCTGAGGATTTGGTGTTGAATTTCCTTGGGTATTTGCTGCATTTGGTGTTCCCTGACCAGGCTTTTTGTTTGCAGTGGTCGCAGCCTGTTCCGCAGTTTTCACTTTTTTCTTTTCCTTCTTTTCTTTGTCAGCAAAAGTGCCACGCATTTTAGATATTATATCAGAATCTGTTTTTGCATACTGGATTCACATTGGTTGACCATAAAATGGAAATCCTTGTAACTGTCTCAAGGCATTTGTGGATGAACCCAGTTCCTTAAAAATAACAAAGGCTTGCCCCCTCATCTTCATGGTCTTTAAAACTACAGATCTACAACGTGGCCAAACTGAGAAAACAGGGCAAAACAGGGATCTCTTCAATTCTTCTTTTTTAATTTTGTTATTAATATTGTTGATGTAAGTTGTATGACTTGGTCTGCTATCCATGTTATCCTGTTCAGATTGCCTGAGGCCTACGCTGGTTCCCCGTGAACTGATTACTGCATCATTCTTGATTTAGTAGTATCGCACACCTATCCTTCAGCAAATCCTACTGGCTCTACCTTTGACATATATACAGTATCTAAACTTCTCCATTATTACTATCCTGGTCCGAGCCCCCAAGCCTTCTTGCCCGATTTATTGCAGTAGCCCTTAATTTGCTTCTCTGCTTTTTATCTTGATCCTTCACAGTCTCTTCTGAACACAGCAGCCGGAATTACCAGTTTAAAATGTAAGTCTGATCATGTCATTCCTCTGCTCAGTAGCCATCAGTTATTTCCCAGCTCACTCAGGATAAAGCCAAATTCATCGTAAATCTACAGATCCTGCATGATTTAAACTCCCACCTTTCCTTTCTGACCTCACCTCCCACACTGCCCCACTTGCTTTCTCTGTTCCAGTCACTTTAGCCTCCTTGTCTTTCTTATAATACATCAAGCATGCTCCCACCTCAGGGCCTTTCCACCTATGGTTATTGTGCCTGAGATGATTTAGCCCAAAATACCTCCTCAGCCTGTTCCCTTTATTCTTTCAGGTCTGTGTTCAAATATCAGGGAGATCTTCCCCAACACCCCCCCCCCTTTTTTAAGGTTTTATTTATTTGACAGAGACACAGTGAAAGAAGGAACACAAGCAGGGGGAGTGGGAGAGGGAAAAGCAGGCTTCCCGCAGAGCAAGGAGCCCAACGCAGGCCTCCATCCCAGGAGCCTGGGATCATGACCTGAGCCAAAGGCAGACGCTTAACGACTGAGCCACCCAGACGCCCCCCCCGACCCCCCTTTGTAACACAGTCCCTCTCATTCTTTCTGAACCCCTGCCCTGCTTGATTTTTCTCCATAGCACATGTCACCATCTAAGTTATATGTTTACATGCATGTTGTTTTTCTTAATCCAACTAGATTATCAGCTCAATAAGAACAGAGACTTTATTTTATTCACTGCTGTATCCTTAGCACTTAACAAGTGCCTGGCACATAGTAGGCACTCAGTATTTCTTGAGTGAGTAGATTGAACCTTTTTAGAAAGCAACTACAGCATGGTTTAAAAGCCTTTTTTTTTTTAAGTAAGAGGATGATTAAGTAAATTCTATCCACCTGGTAACGAGAGAGCTCTGCATGTGGTAGTATCTGAGAGGATAGGATCAAGAGCAGTAATGACAGTTGTTTCTCTTAGATAGTAAGAAAAGAGAAGATGATGGGAGAATAATTTCCAAGTATAGAGGAAATTGTAGAATCAAGAACAAGCGCTATATGTTAGCAACTTTTGAGATTAGGTTGATGGAAGCAAAAGTTTGGTGCAGGGTAGTAGCACAAAATAAGGTTGTAGATGGATGGGAACAGATGTTGAAAGTCTTGAAAATAAGTCAAAGGAGGTAGAATGCATGGTATCTAATGGAGATCAGCGGTGTGAATTCTTGAACTGTGAGGGCTTAAAAAAAAACTGTGAATCTAAGCTTGGTGTTATGTAAGGTAGCAAGGAGGGTAGAGTAAGAAATACCAACTGGGAGGCAGTTGTAACAAGGCAAAGTTAAGGTAATAATACTCCAGGTAGTAAGAAGTGTAGGGTGTGATGATATAAAGACATGAATCAAAGATAAGCAGTAATGTGGCAAAGAATAAGGCTTGGTGACTAACTGCATATGGGATGCAAAAGAGGAAATAAAAGGTTCTCTCAGGATTAAGAAATCATTTTTAAAATTGTTTTCTTTTTTCATTACAGGTTTCTCATTCACAAAAAAATGGATCATTTAATTCTTTGGAGGACTCAGTTATCACAGTACTTCTATACTGCCAACTGAGATTTGTGACAGTAAATTAATGACAATAAATTTCTGCATCAAAGAACTGCTGAAGAACTAAGAGAGGATTTTATATTATAAAAATCCTACAGTATCATGATATTACTAAATAAAACCTAAAGAGCACGATTATTAAATTATTAGACTTTCTAATACAAGCACACATGTGCAATAGCTACTGTATCCTGACAGTCACCAAACCTCAAATTTAAATGGTTTTTCTTTGTGGGAAAGGTCATTATATTTGCAAGAAACCACTGAACTTTGTCATCAAGTATATTTTCAGCAGAGTGTAAGTTAGGAGAATTTACTTGAAATAAGTTCTAGAAAATTCCAATTCACATCACTGAGTGGATTTGATATTATGGCAGCAACTTACAGACTTGTGGTCAGTACTGTGAACCACTACAGCAGTGTGGTGATAGACCGGCGTTTTGAGCAAGCTATACATTATTGCACTGGAACCTGCCACACCTTTACACATGGAGTTGACTGCATTGTGGTACATCATAGTGTTTGTGCAGACCTCTTGCACATCCCTGTGTCTCAGTTCAAAGATGCGGATCTGGACTCTATATTTCTACCCCATGAAAATGGGTTTTCCTCAGCTGAGGGTGACTATCACCAGCAGGCCCTAACAGGCATACCCAGGGTTAAGAAAGGGTCTACCTTTCAGAACACCTGTAACTTAAAGGACATTGCAGGAGAAGCAATCAGTTTTGCCAGCGGGAAAATAAAAGAATTTTCCTTTGAAAAGCTCAAAAACTCTAACCATGCAGCCTACAAAAAGGGAAGAAAAGTTAAGTCTGACTCATTTAATAGGAGGTCAGTTGATTTTGACTTGCTCTGTGGCCATTATAACAATGATGGGAGCTCCCCATCCTTTGGTTTACTCCGGAGTGCCTCAGTTGAGGAAAAATCTTTGTCCCATAGAAACTCGCTTGATACAAACCTAACTTCAGTGCTTCTTCACAACTTCTCTGAAGAAGACCTGGTTACTCAGATTTTGGAAAAACATAAAATAGATAATTTTTCTTCTGGAACAGACATAAAAATGTGCTTGGACATCTTGCTGAAATGCTCTGAGGATTTGAAAAAATGTACAGATATCATAAAACAATGCATAAAGAAAAAGTCAGGGAGTAGCATTAATGAAGGAAATGGCAATGATGCAATTTCTAGCTCTGATACTGTCTATGTGAATGTAATGACCAGGTTAGCATCCTATCTGAAAAAGCTACCATTTGAATTCATGCAGCCTGGGAATAATGAGGCTATAGATTTAACAGAACTGGTCAGTAATACACCCAGTTTACATCTGACTCCCTTTCTCCCAGTATTTGGCACTGAACAGCCCCCTAAATATGAAGATGTTGTCCAGCTCTCAGCCCCTGACTCTGGACAGTTTCAAACTATAGCACTGCAAAATGACAAACACAGTTCTAGGAAAACAGACCCAGTAAAATCCATTCCAAACAACTCTACAAATCCCTTATATAACCCTGAGATAAATGATCCCAGAACTCTAAAAGATGCCCAGCTTCAATCACAGTCATTAGCCATGAACTCTTTAGAAAATGTTTCTTCTGGTGACCTAATGGAAACCCTTTATATTGAAGAAGAGTCAGATGGAAAGAAAGCATTAGATAAAGGACAAATGACAGAGAATGGACCCGGTCAGAAGTTGTTAAAGGTAAATGAAGATAGAGCAGGATTTTCAGACTCTGGTACTCCTCTTAAAAAATGTCCTGCCTCAGTACAAAATGGAAGTGGTAAGATATTTGAGAAACCAATTGTTAACCTACCTGAGGAAGATCTTAAATCAAAAGTTCCTAAAGTTGAAGAGGGAGACCACAGAGATTTTATGAATTCTAACAGTCAGGAAGAGATAGATAAATTGTTAATGGATTTGGAATCATTTTCACAGAAAATGGAGACCTCTCTAAGGGAGCCACTTGCCAAAGGTAAAAACTCTAACTCTGTAAATAGTCATAGTCCGTTGACTGGTCAGCTTCCTGTAGATCTTGAGCCTAAGTCTAAACTCTCTTCACCCACCGAAAAAGTCTCCCCTTCTTGTCTAACAAGGATTATTGAAACCAATGGACACAAAATAGAGGAAGAGGATCGAGTCCTCTTACTGCGAATTCTAGAAAGCATTGAAGACTTTGCTCAAGAACTGGTTGAATGCAAATCAGGCAGAGGGAGCCTATCACAAGAAAAGGAAATGATGCAGATTCTACAGGAAACCTTGACAACTTCCTCCCAAGCCAATTTATCAGTCTGTAGAAGTCCTATTGGTGATAAAGCCAAAGATACTACTTCAGTGGTTTTGATTCAGCAGACTCCAGAGGTGATCAAGGTAAGACCCAACAATCTTGAGTCCTAAGAAGTATCCAAAGAAATGTTTTAATGTGTGCAAAACTTATAATGAAGAGCTATTTCTGTTGGTCATTTTATGTTCTACTAAAGTTCCTGCCTTAGACTTTTTTTCACTCAGTTCAGTGAAAAAAACTAAAAAGCAAGGGCTTTAGAGTCAGGCAGACTGGTTTCAACTGCCCTCCTCACATGTTTTATCTTCTTGCTAGTTCTGTGACCAGAGGAAAGTTACTTAGCCTTAATATCCTCATCTATATAATGGAAATAATAAGGATCAAGATAACTTATGTGAAATGCAAGCAAGGTACCTTACACAATTAGGCATTTAATATTAGCCTCATCGTCCCCAGTCAATCAGTAGACCAGTCATTAATACATGCATGTTTAAACTATAAGGTGCAATGTGGGGTACAAAAAAAGAGAGGACATGATTTCTTAAAGACCTTAAAATCTAGTTGGGGAAACAAAACTAACATACCAGAAGCAGTTCATGAACGTGTAGGCCCTTCTATGAAAGTATTTTTAGCACAATAGGGTCTTCAAAGAAGGTAAAGACTAGAGTGTATGAGATTTGCTTCTTCACGCAAGTGGGAATAAATACCAATCTAGGGTCATAGGATAGTAGTATTTTCAAAAGGCTTTGACTCTGCCCTGCTACTGATAGTTTTGCCTTAATCCCAGAAAGGCAGTTATCTTCCCACTTGTGTGTATGTCTTAGCACGATAGTTATTTCTTGTTCATTTTATATCTCTAACATGGGTTGGCGATAGGCTCTGCTCCACCTCACTCAGGGGCTCAGGGTGATAAGTACTCCGTGTTTCTACAACTGCCCCATTGCTCCATCTGGAATATGGCTTATGAATTCACCAAGGAAGGGAAAGTAAGAGATGTTGCTTTTCCCACCATAAGATGCTGCCTTATTCCCACCTGGGACACACTTCCTTTGCACTCACAGTCCAGTGATTCCAGCCCCAAAGCTAAGGAGCATAGGGAAGCACATAGAATATACTTGGTGAGCACTGTCTCTACCACATGAATGATGTACCATATATGTCAACATGTATGAATTCAAACATAAAGCCAATTAACAAAACAAGTTGTAAAATGATATGAATTATTTAGAGATATGTACATTGTGCAAAAAGTATGAAGAAATACATGGATACACCAAATATAATGTCCAGAACAATGATTAATCCCCAGGGAAAGAAGAGAGGTAGAACTGAGGAAGGATGTACAGGGGACCTCAGTAGTGTTAGTCATTAGTAATTTCATAATCTGGTGGTCGATCATAAGTATTTTTCATATTATTTTTATGCCTTTTTGTATCTTTAATATAGTAAGTTTTTTAAAAATTGGATATTAAGATGGCATATATGTGGGCAAGTTAAAAAGTAAGTTAGTGTTAATATTAACATACTCATTAATATTTTCATTTAAGTAGAAAAAAAGGTATATTATGATCAGATGAATAATTTTTACATTGTATTTATTTTGTGGCTATGCTGTGCACATTTTTAGTTACCAGTGACAAGTACTTAGGTTTAAAACTATACATACTTCAGGTTACAAAATGATGATTTGGGTCTAAATATTCTCAAACATTCACTGAGCATTTCTGTGAGTCTCCTCATTCATTGATTCACAGTTGGTAATAACTTTAGTTAATTTGGTCAATACTGGGGGCAAGAAACTGGAAATTAGTTACAAAAATTTAAAAAATGCTTTCATGTACACAGGCAATACTGATGTGCTTAATATTTTATAAAGAAAATACAATACAGCAATCTCAAAATGTAATAACATAAGAACTAACTGTTCTTGTGAACTAAGGCATGCTAAGACATTAAATGTATTATCTCACTATTTTCCCCTCAATAACCTGTCTGCTCATTACAAAAAAAAATGTTCACCTTTTCTGCTGACCTATTCCAATGTCTAACAACCATTATAAGCAGAAACTTACTGTAATACAGTGTTTTGAATTTTATTTGACCCTCCTCCCCCATTATCTTCTCTGAAAAAAGGGGGGACAATTCTTCTAAAGGAAATGAGCTACAGAAAGTAGAAAATGTGAGCCTGAGGCCAAGAGTAAATCCTTTGCAGCATCTCTCCTATGTCCCTGGCTAACAGCTTATGAGCATGTCCCCCCTCTAACCTTCCCAATCTAAGTATGCCCAACTAAAAATCCCACACTGGGCTCTATTGCTTTCCAATTTTTTGATAAGTATGGACTGAGATCAAAATCTTATTAAAAGACTCGCCCATAGAGATGGGAACCCTCTTACACTGTTGGTGGGAATGCAAACTGATGCAGCCACTCTGGAAAACAATATGGAGATTCCTCAAAAAGTTAAAAACAGAACTACCCAGGAATTGCACTACCAAGTATTTATCCAAAGGATACAAAACAAGTGATTCAAAAGGGCACATGCACCCTAACGTTTATAGCAGCAATGTCCACAATAGCTGAAATATGGAAAGAGCCCAGATGTCCATTGACAGATGAATGGATAAAGAAGAAGTGGTATATATATGTAATGGAATTCTATTCAGCCATCAAAAAGAATGAAATATTGCCATTTGCAATGACGTGGATGGAACTAGAGGGAATTATGCTAAGCAAAATAAGTCAGAGAAAGACAAATACCGTATGATTTCACTCATGTGGAATTTAAGAAACAAAATAGATGAACATAGGGGAAGGGAAGGAAAAATAAAATAAGATGAAAACAGAGAAGGAGGCAAACCATAAGAGACTCTTAACTCTAAGAAACAAACTGAGGGTTGCTGGAGGGGAGGTAGGTGGAGGATGGGGTAACTGAGTAAAGGGCATTAAAGAGTGCACTTGATGTAATGAGCACTGGGTGTTATATGCAACTGATGAACCATTAAATTCTACTCCTGAAACTAATAATATAGTATATGTTAACTAAATTGAATTTATTTTTTTAAATAATTTTTTTATTTATTTGAGAGAGAGAGAGCAACAGAGATAGGGAGAGAGAGCATGAGCGGGGAGGGGAGGGAGAAGCAGGCTCCCTGCTGAGCAGGGAGCCTGATGCGGGGCTCGATCCCAGGACCCTGGGATCATGACCTGAGCCAAAGGCAGACACTTAACCGACTGAGCCACCCAGGTGCCCCGACTAAATTGAATTTAAACACAAAATTTAAAAAAAGACTCTCCCATCACTCTTTGAAATAAGTCCCCTTATCATAGAATAGAATAAAATTTTTTTAATATCATAGAATAGAATAAAACTTTTTTTTTTTAAAGATTTTATTTATTTATTTGACCAGAGAGAGCACAGCAAGAGAGGAAACACAAGCAAGGGGAGTGGAAGAGGGATAAGCAGGCTTCCCGCGGAGCAGGGAGCCCAATGCAGGGCTTGATCCCAGGACCCTGAGATCATGACCTGAGCCGAAGGCAGATGCTTAATGACTGAGCCACCCAGGAGCCCCTAGAATAAAATTTTTTAAATAGAACAAAATTTTTTAAATTTTTTTACCCAGCGCCCCGGAAAAGAAGAAAATTTGATGAGATTTCTTCTTGATAAAAGTTGAAAAAATAATTTCTGAAAAGCCAGTTTAAAGAGAAAGGTAATATAAAATGTTTAATTCCTGAAGATACTTAATGCAAGAAAATAAAACCATTTTTCTTGACTCAGTTGCCTTCCTGCTTATTCTTTTTTTTTTTTTTTTTATCTTTCTTTACTTCTTATGAAATATTTTAAATCAGGAGTTGGCAGATGTTTTCTACAAGGGCCAGATGTCAATATCTAAGGCTTTGCAAGGTCATGAGTTCTCTGTCACATAGTCTTCTTTGTATTTTTTTTTAAAACAATGCTTTAATAATGTAAAACTAGGGGCACCTGGTTGGTTAAGCGTCTGCCTTCGGCTCAGGTCATGATCCCAGGGTCCTGGGATCGAGCCCCACATCAAGCTCCCTGCTCAGCGGGGAGCCTGTTTCTCCCTTTCCCTCTGCTGCTCCCCCTGTTTGTGCTCTCTCTCTCTCTTTCAAATAAATAAATAAAATCTTAAAAAAAGAAAAAATGTAAAACTATTCTTAGCCCCAAGTCTTAAAAAAAAGGCAGTGGTCCACATTTGGCCCACAGAGTTTATTTTATCAATCCCTGTTTTAAATAGAAAAGTATAGTGAATGACAGAAAAAGCACTCCTTATTACCTAGTATTTTTTAATTATCATTATCAGTTTTTTTTTACATTAGATGTAAATGGTTTTTTTTTTATTTTATTATGTTATGTTAGTCACCATACAATACATCATTAGTTTTTGATGAAGTGATCCACGATCCATTGTTTTCGTATAACACCCAGTGCTCCATGCAGTACGTGCCCTCCTTAATACCCATCACCAGGCTAACCAATCCCCCCTCCCCCCTCCCCTCTAAAACCCTGTTTGTTTCTCAGAGTCCATAGTCTCTCATGGTTCATCTCTCCCTCCAATTCCCCCCCCCATTTTTCCCTTCCTTCTCCTAATGTCCTCCATGTTATTCCTTATGTTACACAAATAAGTGAAACCATATGATAATTGACTTTCTCTACTTGACTTATTTCACTTAGCATAATCTCCTCCAGTCTCATCCATGTTGATGTAAAAGTTGGGTTTCATCTTTTCTGATGGCTGAGTAATATTCCATTGTATATATGGACCACATCTTCTTTATCCATTCATCTGTTGAAGGGCATCTCGGCTCTTTCCACAGTTTGGCTATTGCGGACATTGCTGCTATGAACATTGGGGTGCATATGGCCCTTCTTTTCACTACATCTGTGTCTTTGGGGTAAATATCCAGGAGTGCAATTGCTGGGTCATAGGGTAGCTCTATTTTTAAATTTTTGAGGAATCTCCACACTGTTTTCCAAAGTGACTGTACCAACTTGCATTCCCACCAACAGTGTAAGAGGGTTCCCCTTTCTCCACGACCTCTCCAACATTTGTTGTTTCTTTCCCTGTCAATTTCTGCCATTCTAACTGGTGTAAGGTGGTATCTCAGGGTGGTTTTGATTTGAATTTCCCTGATGGCTAATGATGATGAACATTTTTTCATGTGTCTGTTAGCCATTCGTATGTCTTCTTTGGAGAAGTGTTTGTTCATGTCTTCTGCCCATTTTTTGACTTGATTATTTGTTTTTTGGGTGTTGAGTTTGAGAAGTTTCTTTATGGATCTTGGATACCAGCCCTTTATCTGTATTGTCATTTGCAAATATCTTCTCCCAATCTGCGGGTTGCCTCTTGTTTTGTTGACTGTTTCCTTTGCTGTGCAGAAGCTTTTTATCTTGATGAAGTCCCAAAAGTTCATTTTTGCTTCTGTTTCACTAGCCTTTGGAAATGAATCTTGAAAGAAGTTGCTGTGGCCGATGTCGAAGAGGTTACTACCTATGTTCTCCTCTAGGATTTTGATGGATTCCTATCTCACATTGAGGTCTTTCATCCATTTTGAGTTTATCTTTGTGTATGGTGTTAGAGAATGGTTGAGTTTTATTCTTCTGTATATAGCTGTCCAATTTTCCCAGCACCATTTATTGAAGAGACTGTCTTTTTTCCATTGCATGTTTTTTTCTGCTTTGTCAAAGATTATTTGACCATAGAGTTGAGGGTCCATATCTGGGCTCTCTATTCTGTTCCATTGGTCTGTATGTCTGTTTTTGTGCCAGTACCATGTTGTCTTGGTGATCACTGCTTTGTAATATAGCTTGAAATCGGGCAACGTGATGCCCCCAGCTTTGTTTTTCTTTTTCAACATTTCCTTGGCGATTCGGGGTCTTTTCTGATTCCATACAAATTTTAGGATTGTTTGTTCCAGCACTTTGAAAAATGTCATTGGAGGGCGCCTGGGTGGCTCAGTCAGTTAAGCGACTGCCTTCGGCTCAGGTCATGATCCCGGGGTCCTGGGATCGGGTCCCGCATCGGGCTCCCTGCTCTGCGGGGAGCCTGCTTCTCCCTCTCCCACTCACCCTGCTTGTGTTCCCTCTCTCGCTGTGTCTCTCTCTGTCAAATAAATAAATAAATAATCTTTAAAAAAAAAATGTCATTGGAATTTTGATCGGGATGACATTGAAGGTATAGATTGCTCTGAGTAGCATAGACATTTTAACAATGTTTATTCTTCCGATCCATGAGCATGGAATGCTTTTCCATCTTTTTGTGTCTTCAGTTTCTTTCATGAGTGTTCTGTAGTTCCTAGAGTATAGATCCTTTACCTCTTCGGTTAGGTTTATTCCGAGGTATCTTATGGTTTTTGGTGCTATTGTAAATGGAATCGTTTCTCTAATTTCTCTTTCTACAGTTGCATTGTTAGTGTATAAGAAAGCAGCTGATTTCTGTGCATTGATTTTGTATCCTGCCACATTACTGAATTGCTGTATGAGTTCTAGTAATTTGGGGGATGGAGTCTTTTGGATTTCCCACATAAAGTATCCTGACATCTGCAAAGAGAGAGAGTTTGACTTCTTCTTTGCCAATTTGAATACCTTTTATTTCTTTTTGTTGTCTGATTGCTGTTGCTAGGACTTCTAGTACTATGTTGAACAATAGTGGCCAGAGTGGGCATCCTTGTTGTGTTCCTGATCTTAAGGGAAAGGCTCTTAGCTTTTCCCCATTGAGGATACTTGCTGTGGGTTTTTCATAGATGAATTTTGTGAACTTGAGGAATGTTCCCTCTATCCCTATACTCTGAAGAGTTTTAATTAGGAAAGGATGCTGTATTTTGTCAAATGCTTTTTCTGCATCAATTGAGAGGACCATATGGTTCTTCTCCCTCCTCTTATTAATGTGTTCTATCACATTGATTGATTTGTGAATGTTGAACCACCCTTGCATCCGAGGATAAATCCCACTTGGTTGTAGTGGATGATCCTTTTAATGTATTGTTGGATCCTATTAGCTAGGATTTTGTTGAGGATTTTGGAATCCATATTCACCAGGGATATCAGTCTGGAATTCTCCTTTTGATGGGGTCTTTGCCTGGTTTGGGGATTAAGGTAATGCTGGCCTCATAGAATGAGTCTGGAAGCTTTCCTTCTGTTTCTATTTTTTGAAACAGCTTCAGGAGAATAGGTATTATTTCTTCTTTGAAAATTTGGTAGAATTCCCCAGGGAATTCATCAGGTCCTGGACTCTTGTTTTTTGGGAGGTTTTTGATCACCGCTTCAATTTCATTACTGGTTATTGGCCTATTCAGGTTGTCGATTTCTTCCTGTTTCAGTCTTGGGAGTTTATAGGTTTCCAGGAAGCCCTCCATTTCATCCAGGTTGCTCAATTTATTGGCATATAGTTGTTGATAATAATTTCTAATAATTGTTTCAGTGATCTCTCCCCTTTCATTCATAATTTTATTAATTTGGGTCCTTTCTCTTTTCTTTTGGATAAGTCTGGCCGGCAGAGTATCGATCTTATTAATTCTTTCAAAAAACCAGCTTCTGGTTTCGTTGATCTGTACTGTGTTTCTGGTTTCTGATTCATTGATTTCTGCTCTAATCTTAATTATTTTTCTTCTGATGCATGGCTTAGACATCGTTTGTTGCTTTTTCTCTAGTTCTTTAAGGTGTAAAGTTAGTTGGTGAATTCGGGATTTTTCTATTTTTTTGAGTGAGGCTTGGATGGCTATGTATTTCCCCCTTAGGACCGCCTTTGCAGTATCCCATAGGTTTTGGACTGATGTCTTTTCGTTCTCTTGTCTTCCATGAATTGTTTAAGTTCTTCTTTGATTTCCTGGTTGACTCAAACATTCTTGAGCAGAGTGCTCTTTAGCTTCCAAGTGTTTGAATTTCTGCCAAATTTTTTCTTGTGATTGAGTTCCAGTTTTAAAGCATTATAGTCTGAGAATATGCAGGGAATAATCTCCGTCTTTTGGTATCGGTTGAGACCTGATTTGTGACCCAGTATGTGGTCTCTTCTGGAGAAGGCTCCATGTGTGCTCGAGAAGAATGAGTATTCTGTTGTTTTAGGGTGGAATGTTCTGTATATATCTATGAGATCCATCTGGTCCAGTGTGTCATTCAAAGCTCTTGTTTCTTTGTTAATTTTCTGCTTAGATGATCTGTCTGTTGCTGAGAGTGGAGTATTGAGGTCTTCTAGGATTAACGTATTGTTATCAATATGACTCTTTATTTTGGTTAACAGTTGGCTTATGTAGGTGGCTGCTCCCATGTTGGGGGCATAGATATTTACAATTGTTAGATCTTCTTGTTGGATAAACCCTTTAAGAATGATATAGTGTCCTTCTGTGTCTCTAACTACAGTCTTTAGTTTAAAATCTAAGTTGTCTGGGCGCCTGGGTGGCTCAGTTGGTTAAGCGACTGCCTTCGGCTCAAGTCATGATCCTGGAGTCCCGGGATCGAGTCCCGCATCGGGCTCCCTGCTCGGCAGGGAGCCTGCTTCTCCCTCTGACCCTCCCCCCTCTCATGTACTGGCTCTCTCTCATTCTCTCTCTCTCAAATAAATAAATAAAATCTTTAAAAATAAATAAATAAATAAAATCTAAGTTGTCTGATATAAGAATTGCTACCCCAGCTTTCTTTTGAGGTCCATTTGCATGGAAGATGGATCTCCATCCCTTCACTTTCAGTCTGGA
>NW_023270268.1:32542371-32627055 GCF_011800145.1 Mirounga leonina
AAGAATACAAAATAAGACCCAATTCTAGATCCGTCCTACAACTCCAACAAATCTAATGAGATGCTACCAGAAATGCTAATGGAACCAGAATGGTCCAACAATCACAATCTCAGGAAAAGAAGGTGGGGGAAGTGGGAGGGTATGTGTTGGGGAAACAGTATGATATAGGATAGGAGTTTATAAACTTCTGCAAATGGCCCAACAAAATATTTACACTTTGCAGGCAATTCATTCTCTATAACAACTTGTAGCACAAAAGCAGTCAAACAATTTGTAAAAGAATAAAAATGGCTCTGTACCAATAACACGTTATTTATAAAAAACAAGCAGCATGCCAGATTTGGTCTATGGGTCACAGCGTGTTGACCCCTGATAAGGAGAATAACATCTTCACTCAATACCACAAAAATATTGATATTATGATAGCAAGGGCCATGCACAGATATAGTAATTATACAATCTAACAGTTGTTTGATTTCAGACATTGTGCTCAACTATCAGAAAACCTATGCATTTCATATACAAAAATGTCATTTAAAAAAAAATAAGAAAACTGTAATACTTACTGTAACACTGGTAGCTCTGAAGTAATCATTGCTGAAGAGGTCTTTCCACAATGCAGCAAAAGAATCAAGTGCTGTACAACTCAAAACCTTTTAAATAACCTCAAAGTCAATCCTGTTAATTAAAAAAAAAAAGACAATTATTTTATTTCCAGCTTTACTAAAGTATAATTGACAAAGTTGTGCAATATTTAAAGTGTATGTGATGATTTGATACATGTATACATTGTGAAGGACTTCTCCCCAACAAATTAATTAACATATCCATCACCTCACAAATGAAAGTGGGAATATTGCTATCCACCTTACAGAAATAAAACGATTATTAGAATGGACACCTGTATGCCAATAAATTACATAACCCATTGTTAAATGAACAAATTCCTAGAAACACACAAATTGCCAAAACTGGCTCAAGAAAAATAGAAAATCTGAACAGATGATACTGATGTAAAAATCCTAAAAACAAAAACAAAAACCTAGCAAACAGAATCCAACTACATACCGAATGTAATATATGCCATGGGCAAGTGGGATTTATCCCTGGAATGCAAGAGTGGTTCAACTTAAAAACACTGGTCAATTTAATACATTAATAGAAAGAAAGGAAAATGAACTACATGACCATCTCAATTTACAAAAGAAAGCATCTGGCAAAATCTCAAGGGAAACCAAAAAGCCAAATACTCTTTCATAATAAAAACATTTTAAAAACTAAAAAGGGAACTTTCTTAATATGATAAAGGGCCCTTATGAAGAATACATAGGTAGCTTCATCAATGGTGAAAGACTAAAATAAAAGCTCCCGCCCCCCAAAATCAGGAAGAAAACAATAATGTCCATTTTCACCACACCTTGAAAATGATCACTGTATGTTCTAGCAAAAGACAAGAGACAATTAGGCAAGAAAGAGTTACGAATTACATCCAAACAGAAAAGAATTAAGTTATCTCCATTCACAGATGGCATAATAGTTTATATACAGAAAATCTCAGAGAATCAACAGCAACAAAATACTAGTAAAGAAAAGTTGCAGGGTGCAAATAACATACAAAAATCAATTGTGTTTATTAGAACTAATAAATGTATCAGTGGTGCAGGATACAAAAAGTAATACAAAAAGTTTGGTTGTGTTTTTGTATACTATAAATGAACAAATCAAAAAGGAAATAAAGGAAAATTTTCCACTTGTAATACTATCAGAAAGAATAAAACAGTTAAAAATAAACAACCAGGGCACCTGGGTGGTTTAGTTGGTTAAATGTCTGCCTTGAGCTCAGGTCATGATCTCAGGGTCCCGGGATCAAGTCCCGCATCGGGCTCCCTGCTCAGCGAGGAGTCTGCTTATCCCTCTCCTTCTGTCCCTTCCCCTGCTCTGTCTCTCATTCTCTCTCAACTAAATAAATAATCTTTTAAAAAAAAGTTTAAAAACATAGTAGTAAAAAATAAACAACCAGGGTGAAAGACCTGTACACTGAAAACTACAAAACACTGCTGAAAGAAATGAAAGAAGACACCAATAAATGGAAAGACATCCACTGTTCATGAATAGGAAAACTTATTGTTAAGAGGTCAACACTATCCAAAACAATGTACAGATTCAATGCAATTGCTATCAATATCCCAATTACATTTCTGCAGAAATAGAAAATTCCATCCAAAATTTGTTTGGAATCTCAAGAGACTCTTAAAAGCCAAAACAATATTGAAAAAGAAGACCAAAGTTGGAGGTCTCATACTTCCTGATTTCAAAACTTACCACAAAGTGACAATAATCAAGACTATGTTTCTGGCATTAAGTCAAACAAAGAACAATGGAAAAGATCCCAGAAATAAACCCTCACATATACTGTCAAATGAATCTTCACAAGGATGCCAAGACCATGCAACATGGAAAGGACAGTCTTTTCAACAAATGATACTAGGAAGAGTAGACATTCACACACAAAATAATGGAGCTGTACCATATATAAAAATTAACTCAAAACAGATCAAACACCTAAATGTAAGAGCTAAAACTATTAAACTCTTTTCCAGAAAACATAGAGCAAAAGCTTCATGACACTCTACGTGGCATTAATTTCTTACATATGACACCAAAAGCATAGGCAGCAAAAGAAAAAATAGATAAGATGGACTTCATCAAAATCAGAAACTTGTGGGGGCACCTGGGTGGCTCAGTCAGTTGAGCGTCCGGCTCTTGGTTTCGGTCCAGGTCCTGATCTCATGGGTCATGGGATCAAGCCCCCAGTAGGTTCCGCACTCAGTGGGGAGTCTACCTGGGATTCTCTCTCTGCCCCTCCCCCGCTTGCAAGCGCACTTGTGCTCTCTCTCTCAAATAAATGTTAAAAAAAAATCAGAAACTTCTGTGCATCCAAGGACACTATCAAGAGAGTAAAAAAGAAAGCAAAGGAGGGGCACTCAGTGGCAGAGTCGATTAAAGCCTCCAACTCTTCCTTTCAGCTCAAGTTGTGATCTTGGGGTTGTGTGTGAGTTTAGAATGACTAAAATTAAAAAGACCATTTCAAGTGTTGGTGAGGAGACAGAACAACAGGAAATTTCACATATGGCTAAAGGGAATGAAAAATAGCATATACTTTCAAAAAAGGGTTGGCAGTTCCTTAAAAAGTTATATATACATTAACCATGACTGAGCAATGTCTCTCCTAGGTATTCGTCCAAGTGAAAAGAAAGCTTACATTCATACAAAAACATATATTCAAATGTTTATAAGCAGCTTTATTCATAATTCCCAAAAACAGGAAACATCCCCCAAAATGGCCTAAAGCAAATGACTGGTACATGCACACAATTAAATACTTTCAAACAATTAAAAGGAAGGCTGCTACTGATTGATACATGCCACAATATTGATGAATCTCAAGTGCATAGACTATATACATACTATATAATTCCATTTATGAGATATTATGGAAAAGTACAAAGACAAAAAACAGATCAGTAGTTGTTAGAGGTTGGGGTGAGAAGAGGACTGACTAAAAAGAGACAGCATAGTAAAAACTGGGCGTAAATGTTGCATGCAAATTAACACTTTTCTTTGAAATCCAACCAGAATTTTTTGTAGAAATTACTGAAATAATTCTCAAATAAATAGGAAAAGGAAAATGAACTATAAGAACCAAAACAATCTGGAAAAAACAAAGTCAGAAGATTCATATTACCTAATTCTTATAAACATACAAGCTTACAAAACTTTATATAAGAAACACAAAGATGGAATGGTTTACATATTCCCATGCAACTTGTATTTTTCACTCAGGAAAGCACTGTGGACATTCTACCTCATTTGTTTCATTTATTGCTTTTTAATACGTATATGCTTTAAAGTGATCATTTAAAAGTATTTTTAAAAAGTATTTAAACCATTCCTTAGTGAAAATTTAGCATGTCTCTAATTTTTTACTACTGTATACAATGCTCTCATCTATCCTTCCTCAACTACACAAACATATCTGTAGGACAGATTCCTTGTGATGAACATTTATAAAACATTCATACAATTTTTACTGCCAAATTTCTCCCTAAAAATACCGTGCCAATATACACTCCTCTTACCAGTATATGTTGAATTAGTTAAGTATAAAAATATACTCACTATATCTTTACACTATTTAAAGTATTACAGTTTTAGCTTTATACCAATACACCTTTAAAGGTAGAACACATCAGTACACCCTTTCTGCTCTAGCCTGTAACCACCTTGCTTTGAAAACAAAGTCCACACCAGGCTTTTAGACCATATACCAAGATGTCTAATGATGATTTGGGGACACTTGCAAGATTTTGAAACTTTCAATTCATGGATATTTTACTTAAGAAAAATAATCTGGTGCATTCTTATTCTCTACTCACTTTTCTCACTGAGTGTCTTATTTTACTGAGCACATCCAACTTTGTCTTAAAAATCTGTACATTTTGCCTGTGTACTCTGTACAGCTTTAGAAATATTTCCCTCAGTGGAGAAGATATAAATAAATGATGAGTTCCAGTCTTTCCCTTAACATTATGCCAACTCTTAATCTAACTATTTTGTTCTAATCATAGCTTTAAAAGCCTTATTTATCCTTAGTATTTTTCAGAAGCCATCCTAACATTATTCCTATGTTCTCTCAATTTTATAAATCCTCCTTGGCCACATATGAATCTATTCTGTTTTTATAGGTCATCTTCCTTAAACTGGTATTGCTCTGTAACCACTTAGATTTCCTTTTTTTCTTAATATTCAGAATGCCAACATTAATTAAATAAG
This sequence comes from Mirounga leonina, assembly GCF_011800145.1. NCBI lineage: Eukaryota > Metazoa > Chordata > Mammalia > Carnivora > Phocidae > Mirounga > Mirounga leonina. The sequence goes on from NW_023270268.1 coordinate 32,547,205, forward strand.
TATCTACTGAATACTGCCTACACGCTAGGCATTGTGTTAATTTTTATTTTCAAGAATGAAAATTCCCCATTTTTTCAGAGTTAGCCTGGTTTTGAAGATACTCTACATAAAAGAACATCCCTTCCTCTTTCCCCCACCCCCACCTCTCTCTGGAAGTTTTTCTAATATCAAATACATTTCCCATGGTGAGGAATTTTGTTCTCTACACTGACCTGATTACTTCTTCTTCCATTTCTCCAATCAGTTCTCTCTCTCAAAATAAAGTGCAAGAGAGCTGTTTCCCTCATTTTGTAAAAATTCTAAGAGATTTTTTTTTTTAATGGCAAAACTAGGAAGTATCAGGCAGAAGATCAGTTAAGGACATAGGTAAACTCAGTAACTTCACCAATCAACTGGGTATAATTGACACTATCTATAGACTACTTCATCTATTAACAGCAGAATTCACATTCTTCTCAACTTCACTTAGAGCACTGATCAGACAGACCATATTATGAGCCATTAACAAATTTGAAAGAATAAAAATCATACAGTGTATGCTTCACACTACAATGAAATTAGAAATCATCACCAGAAAGAAAGCTGAATAATCCCAAAACACTTGGAGATCAAACAACACAAGTCAAAGAAATTTCACTAGAAATTTTAAAATATTTTGAGCTAAATGAATATTAAAATACAACTTAATAAAATTTACAGGTGCAGCAAAAGCAGTGCTTAGAGAAAAATTTATAGCATTGAATGCATACAATAGAAAAGAAAAAATCTAAAATCAATCATTGAATAAGCTTTCGTCTTAGGAAACTAGAAAAAGAGCAAAAGCAAGCAGAAGAAAAATAACAATTAGGGCAGAAATCAAAGAAGTTGAAAACAGTAAATCAACAATGAAAATAACTGAAACCAAAATTTTTTTGAAAAAGATAAAAAAAAATCATTAACCTGTAGGCAAGCTAATTAAGGAAAAAAAGGAGACAAGACACAAATTACTAAAATGAGAAATCAAAGAAGAAATACCATTACAGAATCCCATGACATTAAAAAAAAGGTATGCTGTGAACTATTCCCACAAATTTTTTTTTTTTAAAGATTTTATTTATTTTTTAGAGAGCGAGAGAGAAACAGCATGAGAGGGGCAAGGGTCAGAGGGAGAAGCAGGCTCCCCGCCGAGCCGGGGGCCCGATGTGGGACTCAATCCCAGGACCCTGGGATCACGACCTGAGCCGAAGGCAGACACTTAACCATCTGAGCCACCCAGGCGCCCCTATTCCCACAAATTTTATTAACTTAGATGAAACAGACGAATTCCCTGAAAGACACTACCTGCAAAAAATCTGAATAGTCCTATTTTATTTAAGAAACCGAATTAATAATAGCCTTCCAAGACAAAAAAACACCAGACCCAGATGGGTTCACTAATGAATTCTACCAAACATTTAGGGAAGAAATTACACAAATTCTGTACAATATCTACCAGAAGATGTAAGTGGAGGAAATACTTCCTAATTCATTCTACGAGGATATTATCCTAATACCAAAACCAAACAAAGACATTACAAGAAAATTGCAGAGCAGTATCTCTCACAAAGATGTAAAAATCCTCAGCAAAATATTAGCCAATCAAGAATTTTAAATGTATTAAAAGAACTGTACACCACAACTAAACAGGATTTACCCTAGGTATGCACAACTACTAACATATGAAAATCAAACAATGTAACCTATCACACATCAAGAGGCAAAGAAGAAAAATCACATGGTGGTATCAATAAATGAAAAGAAAGCATTTTCACAAAATCCAACACACATCTGTGATTTTAATAAAAACTCTCAGCAAGTAAAATAGAAGCGAGCTTCTTCAACTTGATAAAGAACATCTATAAAAATCCTACAGCTAACAACCTACATAACTGTGAGAAACTAGAAACTTTCCCACTAAGAACAGGAACAAAACAAGAACAACTCCCTCTTACCATTCCTTTTCAGCACTATCCTCAAGTCCAAGCAAACGCATTAAGACAAGAAAAGGAAATAAAAGGCATACAGACTGGGAAAGAAGAAATCAAGCTTTCCTTGTACACAGATTACACAACTGTCTATGCAGAAAATCTGAAAGAAGAGGGCCCCCAGCCCCCCAAAAAAACCCCATCCTCCTGGAACTAATAAGCAATTACAGTAGGGATGCAGGATATAAGGTTAATATATAAAATACCTTTTACATAAGCAAACAATGAATCACTGGAATTTGAAATTAACACAATGACATTTACCTTGGCACTAAAAAAAGAGAAAACAGGTATAAATCCAACAAAATATGCACAAGACCTATATAAGGAAAATTGTAAAACTCTGATGAACAAAATCCAAGAACTAAATAAACGGATACCTATTTCACATTCCCAGATAAGAAGACTCAATATTGTCAAGACATCAATCCTTCCCAAATTGATCTATAGATGCAACACAATCCCAATCAAATGGGATTAATAATAATAATAATAATAATCCCAGCAAATTATTTTGTGTATATCACAAACTGATGTTAAAGTTTATAGGGAAGGCAAAAAGACCCAGAATAATCAACAGTGTTAAGAGAGAAGAACAAAGTTGGAAGAATGACACTACCCAACTTACTATAAAACTATAGTAATCAAGACTGTACCAAAAAACAAAACAGATCAATAGGACAGAATAGAGAGACCGGAAATAGACCCTCACAAATAGTCAATCGACCTTTGACAAAGGAGCAAAGATAATATTATGGATAAAAGACAGTCTTTTCAACATATGGAACGAGACATCAACATGCAAAAAACCAAAAAACAAAAAACAAAAACCCTTAAACACAGATCTTATATTCATCACAAAGTTAACTCAAAATGGATAAAAGACCTAAATGTAAACTCAAAAGTATAAAACCCTTAGAAAATAACATAGGAGAAAATCTAGATGACCTTGGGTATGATGAGGACTTTTTAGATACAACACCAAAGGCAAAGCCATGAAAAAATTTTTTGACAAACTGGACTTCAAGAGAATTTTAAAATTCTCCTCTGCAAAAGACACTATCATGAGAATGAGAAGACAACTCAAGAACTGGGAAATAATATTTGCAAAAATATTTTTGTCTTTCTAACTTCTGAAGTGTCATTCAAAATATACAAAGAATTCTTAAACCCCAACAATAAGAAAACAACCAACCTATTAAAATATGGGCATAATTTCTGAACCAATACCTCAATGAAGAAGATACACACATGGCAATAAACATACAAAAAAATACTCAAACATCTTATGTCACTAGGGAACTGCAAATTAAAACAAAACAAAACAGTGAGATACTGCTACACACCAACTAGAATGGCAAAAATCCAGAACACTGACATAACCAAATGCTGGTGAGGATGTGAAGCAACAAGAATGTAAAATGATACAACAACTTTGGAAGACAATTTGGCAGTTTCTTACAAAACTAAACATACTCTTAAAACATGATCCAGCAGTCCATGCTCCTAAGGTATTTATCCAAAGGAGATGAAAACATCTCCATACAAAAACCTGCATATAGGTATTTTTAGCAGCTTCATTCGTAACTGTCAAAACATGGAAGCAACCAAACTGTCTTACAGAAGGTGAATAAACAAACTGTGGTATATGCAGACAATGAAATATTACTCAGCCCTAAAAAGAAATTAGCTATCAAGCCATGAAAAAGATATGGAGGAATATTAAATGCATGGTACTAACTGAAAGAAGTCAATCTGAAACTGTTACATATTATATGATTTCAACTACACAGTGTTCTGAAAAAGGCAGGACTATGAAAACAGTAAAAAAGATCAGTATTTGCCAGAAGTTAGGGGGCAAGAGGGATGAAAAGAGTACAGAGGGATTTTAGGTCAGTGAAAGTTTTCTATATGATATTATAAAAATGGACATGTCATTATACATTTATCAAAACCCATGGAATATACAACACCAAGAGTGAACCCTAATGTAAACTATGGACTTTGGAGGATAATGATGTGTCAGTGTAGGTACCCTGACTGAACAGATGTACTATTCTGATGCAAGATACTGATCCTGGGGAGGCTGTATGTACGTGGGGACAAAAGGGCTAGGAAGTTTCTGTGTCTTTTGCTCAATTTTGCTGTGATCCTAAAACTGCTCTTAAAAATAAAGTGTACTTAAAAAAAAAATTAAATAGCTTATCAGCAGTTTAATGTTTTCAGCATATGCTAATTTATGTCCATATATTGTAATATCTTTTTCTCTGGACAATCTTATAATTTTATGTGGATTTAAGAACATGTATGCAAGAGTGCATGTGTACTCACAGATACAGAGGAACAATGCCCTTTCTACTTAAATATTTGGTATCTCCATCTGTTTGTCCTGCACTCACTGCCACAAATGAGGAGAGGAAGAAAAATGCAGAATATAACTGCTACTCTGTTCATTTCCTAGCATAAAACTCTGTTTTATAAATTCTTATTACCTGAATGAAGAACAAAGGTTAAAGAGAAGTATCTAGTTTCTTTCCAATTACATGCATTTTCACCTGCATAGTACAAGATCCTATTTTAATCAGAAAAATCATTCTGTAAAGACATAATACAATCTAATTCAGACCCTTTTATCATTCCTAATTATCTGAGTTGTCTTAAAGAATCTCTTAGCAGTGGGGGCACCTGGGTGGTTCAGTCGGTTAAGGAGCCGACTCTTGATTTTGGATCAGGTTATGATCTTGGGGTCATGGGATCAAGCTCTGCACTGGGTTCCAACGCTAAGCACAGAGTCTGCTTGTCCCTCTCCCTGCCTCTCTCGTGCACGTGCAAATAAGTAAAATCTTTAAAAAAAAAGAGAGAGAGAGAGAGAGAGAGAATCTCTTAGCAGTGAATGTGTGTGTATATATATCTGCAGGCATACACACACACACACACACACGATTTACAAAGCAATGACTAAAATGACAATTATATTATTTCTAAAACTGCTTTTCAACAATTGGTAAGTACTACCCTGTACCAAAATAGAGGAAGATATTCATTTACTATTTTTACTAGAATTAAATTATGAAATTTACCTTTGTTTATAATTGCAAATTAAAGATATTAAGGGAAAAAATTTTGTCCAGTATTAACACACATGAATATATACTTCATACTATACAGAATTTAAGTAGCATTTAATCAAGGAAACAAAGTTCTAATCTCTCTTCCCAGTAAAATGTGGCCTATACAATTGACCCTTGAACAACACAGGTATGAAGTGCATTAAGTCCATTTACACATGGATTTTTTTCGATACAGAACAGTACTATAAATGTATCTTCTCTTATGATTTTCCTAATAACACTTTATGTCTCTAGCTTACTTTACTGTAAGAATACAGTACAGAAAACATATACAAAATTTGTTAGACTATCTTACTGGTAAGGATTCTGGTCAGCAGTAGGCTAATAGTAGTTAAGTATTGCGGTAGTCAAAAGTTATATGCAGATTTTCAACTATGAGAGGAGTTGCACCCCTAACTCCCATGTTGTTCAAAGGTCAACTATAAATGAGAAAGATTTTTTACCTACTTTACTGAATAAAAAGAATGCCAAAATAGAATTAATCCTCCAAGATACATATCAATTCACACTACAAGATGGCCCAAACAGGAAACAGGCAGCATTAAGACACAAGAAATGAGGAAGTGGTAACCTTTTGGAAATACTAATCTAAAAAATTTCAAATACTAAAGAGAGAGAAGGATAATTTACACCAAAAATGAATTATGTGCTCAATGGGACAGAGTATAAAAGGTTCATCAGTAAGAGCAAGTTGGTTCATTAGTCTGCTTTCTCTTCTAATAATGTATTACAAAAAGCTATCCTTCTTAGCATTTCTGAGTAATATTAACTTTAAAAATCAGAAGGAATATAGCAGAGTGGCTTAAGAGTTTGGGCTCTTAACAGATATGCTTTCTAACTATAATGTACTTTGCCTCAGTATTTCTATTTCTCAAAGAGGAATAATAAAAGAAGAAAAATTCAAATGATTGTTGAGAGGAGTAATTACAAGAATGCCCATCTCTTTAATAAATATTAACTCCTAGCTACAGGAGAAAGGATCAAATAAAAATATAAAGGAATGTCAGTGAGCGCAACTATATTTTTTTCCTTTTTCCTTTTCCTTCCTTCACTGCCATATTCTTAATGCCTAAAGCTTAGTAATTATTTGTTGAATTAACAAGAAGTGTGTATGCATACACATATGTGTATATATACACATATATATATATTTTTTTAAACGCAGAGAATGCAAAACTGGACATGAGGAGAACTCCCAAAGTTAACAAACTAACCAAAGATAGGAGCTTTTTCTTTAAAAGAAAAAGGAAACCAAAAAGAACAGGTCAGGGTTGAATTCTCATTTAGCACCTAAAGCTGGTAGAGTGGGAAAGTGGGAGACCAAGCAGGGGCTAGAGGATGAGACCAAAGAGTAAGGTATATCAGAATGAAGAGGGTTAAGTTTGAAAAACCCCTACAAATGATCCCACAACTCAGATGAAATGTCTCTGGATTAAAGGAAAATAAAAAGCTTTTAATTTTTTCTGTATTAACCAATCACTCCCAAAGCTTTACACATTAAGCTCTGAAAATCTAATTCCATGATAACATATTCAACTTCTTTCCCAAAAATGCTGCCTCCACATCTTCTCATCTACTCACATTTTTCCTTTACTTTAGGTATTCCCCTATTTTATCTTCTTACACTCCAATGCCATGAAATTACACCAAGAACCTTAACACTCTAACATCTCAACTTTAGTGCTCCTCCTCCATTGCTCTAGTCTTAATTCCAAAGTGCTTGTTATCTCTCTTACAAGATCACTCTCTTCTGTTTCTGTGTATGTGTACATACTACCTCATGCCACGTAACCCACTCTTCCTGAAGTAAACCGGGAATCTCTAACCTTGAAACCTAGGCAGAGTTAGGTCTCATAAGGTTTCACACCACTCTGTACATAAAACTGAGAGTACTTTTTGCCACATATTTTTTGTGTGTACATGTGTTATTTTGTAATTAGGAGTGTTACAAATTTCATTCAGTTCTCTACTTTTTAAAAGATTTTATTTATTTGAGACAGAGAGCAAGAGAGTAGGCACGTACACAGGAGCAGGGGGAGGGGCAGAGAGAGGGAGAACCAGACACCCCACTGGGCAGGGAGCCCTTTGTGGGGTTCATTCCCAGGACCCTGGGATCATGAACTGAGCCAAAGGCAGCCGCTTAACCAACTGAGCCACCCAGGTGCCCCCAGCCCAGTTCCCTACTTTTATCAGTCTCTGTTAGTCTTTTTTTTAATTAAAAACTATTTAGTTTTAAGTTCACGGCAATTTGCAACGTATTTTCAGTGATTCATTGGCATTTCTAGCTCTTCAGGAGATTTCTGATCTTTTAGAAAGAATTATCCTCTCTTTCTTTTCCTAAAGAATTGTGTAGTACCCGGCACTCAGAAAAGGGGCTGGATAGGGCGCCTGGGTGGCTCAGTTGGTTAAGCGACTGCCTTCGGCTCAGGTCATGATCCTGGAGTCCCGGGATCGAGTCCCACATCGGGCTTCCTGCTCGGCAGGGAGTCTGCTTCGTCCTCTGACCCTATCCCCTCTCAGGTGTTCTCTCTCTCTCATTCTCTCTCTCTCAAATAAATAAATAAAATCTTAAGAAAAGAAAAAAGAAAAAAGAAAAGGGGCTGGATAATTAAAAACTGTAAAACATAAAGATATACCAATTCATTAGTAAGTTTGTTCTTAATGCTATTGTGTACGGGATTTTTTTTCATTATGATTTCTAACTGGTTACATAGCTATTATATAATTTACCTTTTAATCTAACTGAAATGTCTGACTTCCAGAAATCTGTAAAACACTGGAACCACAAAAGGAAGTCAGGTTCTGGCAAGATCCATACCTTGTTTCTCTCTACGGAATACTGCATCCTGGCCAAGGTAATGAGTTGGGTTTCAGGAATACAACTAGGGCAGGTATACTATGTGAAAAAGGCAGAAAAATCTAAAAGCATCAACTGGATAGATCCAAACTAGAGCTTTGATGAGGGATTAGAAGTGAGATACAAAAAAATGAATCTAACAAATAGGAATAAAATTTGGGGCTCCTGGGAGGCTCAGTCAGTTAAGCATCTGCCTTGGGTCAGGTCATGATCCCAGGATCCTGGGATTGAGCCCTGCATCAGGTTTCCTGCTCAGCATGGAGCCTGCTTCTCCCCCTCCTTGTACTCTCTCACTTTCACACTCTCTCAAATAAATAAATAAATAAAATCTTAAAAAAAAAAAAAAAAAAGGAGTAAAATTATAAACACAAAGTGGAAGCAAGAGAAAAGAATCAAATATAAAACACTGTATCAAACACCACAGCAGGTTGGAAAGAATGAAAGTTCAAAGACTGCAGGGGCAGATTTGTGGCAGTCAACATTCACTCATATCTCTATTATTAATCCACCTCTTAAATCAAAATTTAAGAAACCATTACAAATATATATTCATTAGCATTTTTTAAAAAAAAGTTTAGCTTAAGTAAATGTACTTAAATATAAAGCCTTCCAAAGTTATCTTATACCATGTTAAAGCATACAAATATTGATCACAAATAAATAAATCATTGATTAGCATGCTCTAAATTTAAAGAGCATTAAAAATGCCACCAGACTTTTTCTTTGAACAGAGGGTAAGCTGGTTGTGGAGGAGTAAGAGGGCCCTCGGGTTGCCTACTCCCACTAATACAACTAGATAACTATCAAATAATCCTAAATACCCCAGAAATCAATCTGAAAATGGGCAGAACAAAAGGTAGAGAAGAGGCCACATCAAAGAAGGTGGGAAGTGTGGAGACATGGCTTGGGAAAGAAATGGATTGTGGCTGCTGCAGTGGACAGGAAGAGAGACAAGCTAACACACAGAGGAGCACACAGAAAAAATGAATTCCCATAACAACTGGCTTGGAAAGTGAGAGGGCCCAAATTTCAAGAATTCTTACAGCCAGCAGGGCTTAAAGACTAGAGTTTTAAAGGTCACTGAGCTTGGCTCTGAGAAAGTTCTAAGGGCATTGTGCTGCTCTTGGAGAAAAGGCAGGGATAAACAGCCCATGGACTTACAGCATGGAAACAGTGCGGAGGTTAGTTGCTCATCTCCAAGTGTGTCCCAGAGAGGCAGCATTCAGAGGGAGAACCCTGGCGGGGGGGGGGGGGGGGGGGGGGGTTGTTGGGTTGGCAGGTGCCACTTCCTGCCCTCCATCCTGCAGCAAAAACACAGAGCCACCTGTGGGAACCACCACAGCATAGACACTTGCTACCTATCTTTACACCACACCCCACCTCCCAGCACTCTGGAAGAACTACCATTCCCAGTCACACTTGCCTCTGTCCCAGCACAGTGGACCCACTCCCCCAGAAGACTGGCCCAAACCCCTACCAACACCACATCTCCCAGTCTAGGAGTTCTGTGAAGCCTCCATTCCATTGGTAGCAGCAACAGGTCTCATTTCAAACAAGAAGATGAGTTAGATAGTTAGTTAAAACAAGCCACTTTCAGGCCAGGAACCAAACACTGACCACAACAGGCTGAGAGAACCTCTGCAGATGACAGGCCTGAAGGATAAAGTGGCCAGGACACACTGGAGTGCCCTGGAGAACAGGGGACACTACACTGCAGGGCACTACAGGTCATTACGCTCAAGAACAGGAAACACAGCTGACTCTCCTAACAGAGAGAAACAGGCACAGAGACTTAGATAAAATGAAAAGACAGAGGAATTTCTCCCAAACGAAAGAACAGGACAAGGCCACAGCCAGATATCTAAGCAAAACAAATTTAAGTAATATGCCTGATGGAGAATTTAAAGCAATAATCATAAGGATACTCACTGAACTTGAGAACAGAGTAGAGAACATCAGTGAGACCATTAACACGAAGATAAGGAATAACACAGAGATAAACGGTCCAATAAACAAAATGAGAAACACACTTGATGTAATGAACAACAGGCTGGAAGAAGCAGAGGAATGAATAAATAATCTAGAAGACAGATTAATGGAAAGTACTCAAGCTGAACAAAAAGAAAAAAAAGAATTAGGCAATATGAGAATAGACTTAGGAAACTCAGTGACTTCATCAAACATAATAATATTCATATTGCAAAAGTCCCAGAAGAAGAAGAAAGAGGAAAGGGGGCAGAGAATTTATTTGAAAAAATAATAGCTGAAAATTTCCTCATTTGGGGAAAGAAACAGATATTCAGATCCAGGAGGCACAGAGAACCACCAACAAAATCAACAAAAACAGATCTATACACCAAGACATATTGTAAATTAAAAAGGAAAATATACTGATAAAGAAAAAATATTAAAAGCGGCAAGAAAAGAAAAGAAAAAAAAAAAAAAAGACAGTTACATGCAAAGGAAATCCCATAAGGATACCAGCAGATTTTTCAGCAGAAATTTTCCAAGTCAGGAAGGAGTAGCATGATATACTCAAAGTGCTGAAAGGGAAAAAAACAACAACAAAGAATACTCTATCCAGCAATGCTGTCATTCAGAATAGAAGAAGTGATAGAGAGTTTCCCCGACAAACACTAAAGGAATTCATGATCACTAAACAAGTCCTCCAAGAAATATTAAAGGGAACTCTTTCAGTAGAAAGGGAAGACCAAAAATGATAGTGTAGGGTAGGAAATAGAAAAGCAACAAAAATGAACGTTTCTGTGAAAAAAATCAGTCAAGGAACTCAAAAAAATAAAAGGATATAAAATATGATACAATATACCTTGCACATGGGGAGGAGAAAAATATAGAAGGGTTTCGCATTTAACCATCAACTTAATATAAATAAAGACTACTCTATGCAGAAGATGTTATATACCAACCTACTGGAATTAAAAAAACACTAATAAATATGCAAAGAATAAAGAGAAATAAATCCAAATATATCACTAAAAAAAAACCCACACAAACACAAAAAACCCCAGCAAACCATGAGAGAAAGACAAGAAAGGATCAGAGAAAATCTCCAGAAATAATAACAAAACAAGTAATAAAATGGCAATAAATACATATCTATCAATAATTACTTTGAATGTAAATGGACTAAACACTCCAATCAAAAGACATAGTGTGACAGAATGGATTAAAAAAAAAAAAAAGACACGTCTATATGCTGCCTGCAAGAGACTCATTTCAGACCTAAAGACACGTGCAGATTGAAAGTGAAGGGATGGAGAAACATTGATCATGTAAATGGATGTCAAAAGAAAGCAAGAGTAGAAATACTTCTATCAAACAAAATAGACTTTAAAACAAAGACTGTTAACAAAAGACACAAGACACTATATAATAATAAAAGGGACAATCCAACAAGAGAATGTTAACAACTGTAAATATATTTATGCATCCAAATGGGAGCACCCAAATACATAAAACAGTTAATAAGAAACATAAAGGAACTAATCAATAGTAATACAGTAACAGTTGGGGACTTTTCACTCCACTTGCATCAACGGACAAATCATCTAAACAGAAAATCAACAAGGAAACAATAGCTTTTAATGACACATTGGACTAGATGGATTTAACAGATATATTCAGAACATTTCATCTTAAAACAGCAGAATAGGGGTGCCTGGGTGGCTCAGCTGGTTAAGCATCTGCCTTTGGCTCAGGTCATGATCTCAGGGTCCTGGGATCAAACCCGCATCAGGCTCCCTGTTCAGCAGGGAGTGTGCTTCTCCCTCTCCATCTGCCCTCCCCTCCACTCATGCTCTCTCTCGCTATCTCAAATAAATAAAATCTTTAAAAACAAAAACCAAAAAAATAGCAGAATACACCTTCTTTTCAAGTGTACATGGATTATTCTCCAGAACAGATCACATATTGGGCCACAAAATAAGGCTCAACAAATTATAAAGATCAGAGTCATATTGTGCATCTTTTCTGACCACAATGCTATGAAACTAGAAATCAACCCAAGAAGAAATGTGGAAAGACCACAAATACATAGAGGTTAAATAACATGCTACTAAACAATGAATAGGTCAACCAATAAATCAAGGAAGAAATAAAACAGTACATAGAAACAAATGAAAATGAACATAATGGTTTCAAACCTTCTGGACATAGCAAAAGCAGTTCTAAAACAGTTTATAGCAATACAGGCCTACCTCAAAGAGCAAGAAAGATTTCAAATAAACAACCTAACCTTACACCTAAAGGAGCTAGAAAAATTACAAAACCTAAAATCAACAGAGGGAAATAATAAAGATTAGAACAAAAATACATGATATAGAAACTAAAAACACATTAGAACATACCAATAAAACAAGAAGCCGGTTCTTTGGAAAAAATCAGTAAAATTGAGAAAACTTTTAGCCAGACTTATCAAGAAAAAAAGAGAAAGGAACCAAATAAATAAAATCACAAATAAGAGAGGAGACAAAACAACCAATACCACAGTAATACAATTATAAGAAAATACTATGAAAAACTATATGACAACAAATTAAACAACCTAGAAGAAATGGAGAAATCCTTAGAAACATATAACCTACCAAAACTGAAACAGGAGGAAAATAGAAATTTTCAAAAGACCAACTCTACCGGCAATGAAACTGAATCAGTAATCAAAAACTCCTAACAAACAAAAAACCAGGACCAGATAGCTTCATAAATGAATTCTACCAAATATTTAAAGAAGAGTTAATAACCATACTTCTCAAACTATTCCACAAAATAAACAAGGAAGGAAAACTTCCAAATTCATTCTATGAGGCCAGCATTACCCTGATACCAAAACCTGATAAAGACACCACAAAAAAAGAGAACTACAGGCCAGTATCTCTGATGAACACAAATGCAAAATTCCCCAACAAAATACGAGCAAACCGAAACCAACAATACATTAAAAAAATCGTTCACCATGATCAAGTGGGTTTTATTCCTAGGTTGCAAGGGTGGTTCATTATTCACAAATCAAACAACACGATACATTACATCAACAAGAGAAAGGGTAAGAACCATATGATCATTTCACAAGATGCAGAAAAAGCATTTGACAGAGTACAACTTCCATTCATAATAAAAACCCTCAACAAAGTAGGTTTAGAAAGAACACACTTCAACATAATAAAGGCCATATATGAAAAACCCACAGCTAACATTATCCTTAATGGGGAAAAACTGAGAGCCTTTTCCCTAAGGTCAGGAACAAGACAAAGATGTCTACTATCATCACTTTTATTTAACATAAAGTTCTAGTCTCAGCAATCAGACAACAAAAGAAATAAAAAGAATAAAAGGCATCTAAATCAATAAGAAGTAAAACTTTCACTATTTGCAAATGACGCAATACCATATATAGAAAATCTGAAAGAAGACTTCACCAAAAAACTGCTAGAGCTGATAAACAAATTCAGTAAAGTTGCAGGATGCAAAATCAGTGTAGAAATCTGCTGCACTTTTATACACCACTAATGAAGCAGCAGAAAAAGAAATTAAGAAAATAATCTCATTTACAATTGCCCCCCAAAATAGTAAGATACCTAGGAATAAACCTAACCAAGGAAAGACCTGTACTCTGAAAACTATAAAACACTAATGAAAGAAACTAAAGACCACACAAACAAATGGGAAAACATTCCATGCTTGTGGATTGGAAGAACAAATACTGTTAAAATGTCTATACTACACAAAGCAATCTACACATTTAATTCAATCCCTATTCAAAATACCAAGAGCACTTTTCACAGAACTAAAAAAAAAAAAAAAAAAAAGTCCTAAAATTCGTATGGAACCATGAAAGACCCCAAATAGCCAAAGCAATCTTGAAAAAGAAAAGCAAAGCTGGAAGCTTCACAATTCTGGACTTCAAGTTATATTACAAAGCTGTAGTAATCAAAACAGTGTGGTACTGGCACAAAAACACACACATAGATCAACAGAACAGAATAGAAAATCCAGAGATAAACCCACAATTATATGGTCAATTAATCTTCAACAAAGCAAGAATGAGTATCCAATGGGGAAAAAAAAACCAGTCTCTTCACCATACACAAAAATAAATTCAAAATGGATTAAAGGCTTAAATGTGAGATCTGAAAACATAAAGCTCCTAGAAGAGAAAACACACATAGTAATTCTTCTGACAGTGGCCACAGGAATTTCTTTCTAGATAGGTCCCCTAGGCAAGGGACACAAAAACAAAAATAAACTATTGGGACTTCATCAAAATAAAAAGCTTCTTCATGCCAAAGAGAAACAATCAACAATGGGGTGCCTGGGTGGCTCAGTCGTTGGGCGTCTGCCTTCAGCTCAGGTCATGATCCCAGGATCCTGGGATCGAGTCCCACATCGGGCTCCCTGCTCGGCGGGAAGCCTGCTTCTCCCTCCCCCACTCCCCCTGCTTGTGTTCCCTCTCTCGCTGTGTCTCTCTCTGTCAAATAAATAAATAAAATCTTAAAAAAAAAAAAAAAAAAAAAAGAGAAACAATCAACAAAACTAAAAGGCAACCTAAAAAATGGAAGGAGATATTTACAAATGACATAACCAATAAAGGGTTAGTATCTAAAATATATAAAATAACTTATAAAACTCGACACCCAAAAAATGAATAATCCAATTAAAAGGAGTCAGAAAACATGAACAGACATTTCTCCAAAGAAGACATAGAGATGGCCAATAGACATATGAAAACATGCTCAACATCACTCATCATCAGGTAAATGCAAATCAAAACTACAATAGATATAACCTCACACCTGTCTGAATGGCTAAAGTAAAAAAAAAAAAAAACAAGGAACAAGAGGTGTTGGCAAGAATGTGGAGAAAGAACCCTCATGCACTGCTGGTGGGAATGCAAACTGGTGCAGCCATTATGGAAAACAGTATGGAAGTTCCTCAAAAAGTTAAAAATAGAACTACCCTATGATCCAGTGATCACATTACTGGGTATTTACCGAAAAAACACAAAGAACACTAATTCAAAGTGATATACACACCTCTGCATTTATAGCAGCATTATTTACAACAGCCAAGAAAGGAAGGAGCCCAAATGTCCAAGAGCCCAAATGTCCATGATAAGGGGATAAAGAAGACGTGTTATACAAACACAACAGAATTTAATACAGCCATAAAAAAGAATGAAATCTTGCCATCTGCAACATGGATGAATTGGAGAGTATAATGCTAAGTGAAGTCAGTCAGTCAGATCAAGACAAATATCATATTATTTCATTCACTCGAAATTTAAGAAACAAAGAAAAAAAAAAGAGAAAGACAAACCAAGAAACAGACTCTTAACTACAGACAAGAAACTAATGGTTATCAGAGGAGAGGTAGGCAAGGTGAGAGGTGAAACAGGTGATGGAGGTTAAGGAGTGCACTGATGGAGATGAGCACCAGATGATTAAAATAAAAACTTAAAAAAAAAAAAAAGTACCATCAGCCTTTCAAATAACCAGCAAGTAAAAAGGAACTCCAAGAAAATAAAGTTCCCTCATACTAAACCACACTGCACCACATGTAAAATACGTGGAAATAGAAAACTGACAGCCTGTTTGTAAAAATTACTGAAACTTGTATTTCCATGTGCTTTACATGAAAACTGCATTGTGATCCTTTAAAGTTTTTCTAAAATTCAACCACCACCGTTTAACTTCTCCCCAGCAAAAAATTACATTCATTTAAATATTTTCCTAATGGATATACTGACTCATACAAATAAGAATTGTCTGACAACTAACAACTTCATTATGAAAAACAGTATATATAACCAGTTTAGTGACTCCAGATGGAGAACAATAAAAATATTCCAAACATGTCCTCTGGCTAAAACAAATAAACATCCACTGTTAAAGAAATGAGTGCAAAAACAAAAATACTTACAGGAAAAAGACTTCTTAAAAAAAACTTATCAAAATACTTAACTTGTAAAGCCCCATGATTTTCATATAAAAATTATTTCAAGTTGGGGCACCTGGGTGGCTCAGTCGGATAAGTGTCTGACTCTTGATTTAGGCTCAGGTCATCATCTCAGGGATGGGACCAAGCCCTGAGTCAGACTCTGCTCTCAGCGGGGAGTCAGCCTGAGGTTCTCTCCCTCCCCCTCCGCTCCTGCTCTCACATGCACTCTCTCTCTAAAATAAATAAATAAATTTTTAAACTAATTATTTCAACCGTTGAAACTACCATTGTCTTACTACAGTCCTAAGAAAACATTATAAAATTTAACAAAAGCACAAATGGTAATTATTTTTAATCTGGTGAAGAAAACATCACTAAAAGCCAACCTTTTTTTTTCCAGCTCCCCTCAAAATATGTGACTATATTAATCCAGTAAATAAAACTTTAAATAAACAAAAGTTAAAAATTAAAATCTGAACCATAATTTATAGCTCAAGTTTAATGCCTTATCCACTTTCCATATAATCATTGTCTCCATCTTTTATTAACTCTGTACAACATTAATTCTGTACAACATGAATTCAACATTAAGCTCTATAATACTAATTCTAATTTTGAAACAAGAACAACATAATAAACCTTTCTCACTGCAGCATGCACATTTCTGTTTTCTGGGCTAGAGATGAATCTGTAGTCTTCAGGAGACATTCTGAAATAGTTTTCTATATGCTTAGTTTCATGGGGAAAAAACACCCACAAACTTAAAAAGCCAACGCCATCTTGTTTTGGAGCCCTCCATTCCATACCCTCCCTGGTACTTAAAATCTACTAAATGTAAGTCAGTGTTAGACAATGTTAGTACCCAAAAATGTTCAAATTATGGTACCCACTCTTAAGGAACTTAAAATTCAGAAAGACAGAAAAAATACACAGAGACCATAATAGGCAGATTCTAAATTTCTAGAGAAAGAATATATGCCTATTAAGTTTGATGAACCAGTGTAAAAACAAATTCTATGGGACCATGATTAGGAAGAAATGGGTTCTTAATCCCTATGACTAAATGAACTTTAAGGACTGAGGTCCAAACCAGATAAAAGATAGGAAATTGTAGTGGTTTGTTACTTTGTGGACTGGTTTAGAAAGTTCATTTACAATTGGAAAGTCTGAACAAATATTGGTTAATAAATAATAAAATATATAATTCTGTGTTGTTACCTGAAATCCAGGGAGAGCTATGTGTTAAGTTTTCTTCAAATCTACTAATCCACCAACAAGTACTATTTTAAAGATTTATTTTAAAGATTTACGCTTGGGGCGCCTGGGTGGCTCAGCCGGTTAAGCGTCTGCCTTCGGCTCAGGTCATGATCCCAGGGTCCTGGGATCGAGCCCCGCATCGGGCTCCCTGCTCAGCGGGCAGCCTGCTTCTCCCTCTCCCTCTGCCTGTCTCTCTGCCTACTTGTTCTCTCTCTCTCTCTGTCAGATAAATAAATAAAATCTTTAAAAAAAAATAAAAATAAATAAAGATTTACGCTTGATAAAGGTAATTTTTTCAGGCAGGAGTCATTAAATAGATACTAAAACTGATAGGCAAAAGTATAGTAAAAAACTTATACAGTCTGAAAGTATCTCCCCACAAGATACTAATTAATTACAAAGAAGAGAATAGTAATATTACAGTGGAGAAATCTGACAAAACCCTCCTTAACCAAGGGATCACAGTTAACACCACTAATAATGAGATATATCAGCAGGGGCTCCCGCTAATATTAAGAACAAACAAGGGTACAACTTCAGCTCTGTGGTATTCTTGCCAAAAAAAACTTGAATTTAATCACAGGATACTCACTTAAACCCAAACTGAGGGGCATGCTACAAAATTACGGGCCAGTATTCTCCAAAAGTGTCAAGATCATGAAAGACTTAGAAATGCTGAGGAACTGTGCTATGTTAGAGAAGAGATATGACAACTAAATGCAGTTTGTGATTCCAGCCTGGATCCTGGATCAGAAAACGGACATCAATGGGACAACTGATAAAATATGAATAACGCTTGCATATTAGTTAACAGTGTGGTATCGGTTAATTCTCGGTGTTTGATGATTATGCTGTGGTTATGAAAGATACTGGCATTTGGGGAAGCCGGTGAAGGGTACAGAGGAGAAACTTGTGTATTATTTTTGCAACTTAAAGACTAAAATTATTTCTGGAGGGAAGAATAAGAATCCAAACTGCCAAACTGTATACTAAAATGAAACACATTAAAACATCCAAGAACATGAAGGAAAAACCAGGTAACATTTTATCATATGATCTTCCCACTTTCTCTCCAGGTTCAAAACATGCGTTTATGTTTATTTTTTTTTTTTAAGATTTTATTTTTTATTTATTTGAGAGAGAGAATGAGAGAGAGAGCACATGAGAGGGGGGAGGGTCAGAGGGAGAAGCAGACTCCCCGCTGAGCAGGGAACCCGATGCAGGACTCGATCCCGGGACTCCAGGATCATGACCTGAGCCGAAGGCAGTCGCTTAACCAACTGAGCCACCCAGGCGCCCTAATTCACTTAACAAAAACTGGGCATTGGTGCTATGTAGGTTACTCCTCCCCTCCCCTACTCAATTTGGTCTCTATCTCTTTAAGATCGAGATTATGATAACTATTTTTCCTAATTATAATCAAATTATAATATTTAAACAAAACTATTTTCATATCTCATAGAGTTCCATGAGACTGTTATGTGGAACAAATGGAATTTCAATAAGTCCTTTCAGGGGAAAAAAAGAAACCATCTGATAAATCCAATATTTTTACATGCCTCAAAATGCCAAAAATGTTCAAAGCCATTAAAAATATTACTAACCAGGGCGCCTGGGTGGCTCAGTTGGTTAAGCGACTGCCTTCGGCTCAGGTCATGATCCTGGAGTCCCGGGATCGAGTCCCGCATCAGGCTCCCTGCTTGGCGGGGAGTCTGCTTCTCCCTCTGACCCTCCCCCCTCTCATGCTCTATCTCATTCTCTCTCTCAAATAAATAAATAAAATCTTTAAAAAAAAAAAAAATATTACTAACCAAAGAATGCTAAAAGCCAGAGGCTTCAACAATAGGAGCATGTTCTTTTATCCTTTATGCTTACATTTGCATTTCTAAGGCCCTTCCCTTGTATTGGTTCCTTGAGGCTGCCACAACAAAGTACTATAAACTGGGTGGTTTTAAACAACAGAAATTTATTATTTCACATTCTGGAGACTAGAAGTCCGAAATCAAGATGTTGGCAGGGCCATGTTCCCTTTGGAAGCCTCTAGGGGAGAATCCTTCCTTGCTTCTTCCAGCTTCTGATATCCTCCAGCATTTCTTGGCCTGCTGCAAGCATAACCCCAATCTCTGCCTTCATCTTTAAATGGCTGTCTTCCCCCATGTCTGTGTGTTTCTATGTCTTCACATAGTTCTCCTCCCTGAGTCTCCATTTTCCCTTTTTATAGGGATACCAGTCTACTGGATTAGGGCCCACCCTGAGTATGACTTCATGTTAACTTAATTACATCTGTAAAGACCCTATTTCCAAATATGGGCATATCCACAGGACTTCAACATACCTTTTGGGGTGCACAAATTAGCCCACAACACTCCTCTATCGTATAAGAATTTTTTTTTTTTTTTTAAGATTTTATTTATTTGACAGAGAGAGCGAGAGAGCACAAGCAGGGAGAACAGCAGAGGCAGAGGGAGAAGCAGGCTCCCCGCCAAGCAGGGAGCCTGATGCGGGGCTCGATCCCAGGACCCTGAGATCATGACCTGAGCTGAAGGCAAATGCTTAACCATCTGAGCCACCCAGGCGCCCCCATAAGAGTTCTGTTCAGAAATTACTTACTCAAAACCACTTTAAAATGTTTGCTGAGCAACTCCTATATGCTATGCAACATCCTAAGTGCTGAACAGAATAGTAAACAAATGAGATGAAATCTGTCTTTGAGAAGATAGTGTTTCTAGTTCATGGAATCAGACAATAAATGAAAGGATAAACATGACAATTTCAGATTGTAAGAAGTGATATGAGGTTATAAAGTACTTTAAAAGGAGGTCTCAGACTCTCTAAGGGGGTAATACTGGACTGACTTGAAGGATATACAAGTGTAATGGCCAAAGTAGAAGGTTGGGGTAGTGATTATTCTTGACAATTAAAGTATCTGTTTATTTAAGTAATATGGCTACATACGTGGCAATGGTACAGAGAGCTGACAATTTATTAGACATAACAACTTTGAAATTACGTGATTCTTTGATCAAATTTTGCACATCTGGGGCACCTGGGTGGCTCAGTCGGTTAAGCATCTGCCTTCGGCTCAGGTCATGATCCCAGGGTCCTGGGATCAAGTCCTGCATGAGCCTGCTTCTCTTGCCACCTCTGCCTCTCTGTCTCTCATGAATAAATAAAATCTTTTAAAAAAATTGTTTTTGGACATCAAAATGTTAGACATTTAATGTTTATATTATGCTATTTCATTGTGGATAATTTAAATTTGTATAGCCCATAATCATATCATGAGAGTTTGCTGATCACAAACCATGAAATACAAAAAACACTAACTTAATAATTGTAAGCTAAGTCAAGATAATGTACTGTTATGATATGAAACTATAGATTACACAGTTGTGTATTTACTGTGAAGTAAATACTATGCTCACAATTAGGGGAAAATTGACCTGAGGGAGAAAAAAAAGTTACAAGGAGATTGAATCATTCCAATAGAAAGTTTCTCAGAATCCCATTGACTGTAAAATTGAGGGTACAGCAGAAAGTTAGGTGATGTGTATGTATAAAAGTCTCAGAACAATCATAGCCATACACTTTCATCACTACTCACTGAAGCACCATGCATGCCAGCTGCCCCAGGCAATCATCTTGATTAAATATACTCCAGGGATGACTCTGGTCAGGTTTCTTCTCTTTATTTCTCTAGCATTCCCCACTGCCAAGCTTACTACCATCCATGATAGTGATTCAGGGAGTTGGTGAAGGTACAAAAACTACTGTACTAAGTACAAAATTCTAGGATATTGTCATTGTTGTAGCTTAATATAGTTTAACACAATGATCAGGTTTAATCAGTCTGTTATATTTCATTACCAGTTTACTAGACTCATTTCTTATGTCTCAGTTCTTACAAACATGAAATATTTCAGTCACATGCTCTTATTAAACATTAGGCATTCCAGAGACTACAGAAAAACCTTTACTAACTAGAATCTGCAGAGTATGAATGAGTCCATGTATAAGTGTCTAGGAAAATTGATGTTTTACATTAAATTCCAAAATACTTAAGCATACTGAATGGTAAACCTAAATTATACTAAAGTCTCCCTTGATTTCACTGTTCAGAGGAACATTGCTGTTATCTCCCCACCCCCAAAAGGGCTATAAGGGATATTCTTTTATGGGAAAGCAAGGTGTTACTTAGGACAATTTAGTGAAAAGGCTAAACATATGCCGGTAGTAGGCTTTTTTGGTGCTAAAACTTACTATCTTTCTTCTCCAACTACCCCTACCCACATGCTCTATTATAGGTAAAATGGGAAGTTTTGTTGTCTTCAGCCCCAATTTCCAGTGCTCATACCACGCCTGATCCCCGTTTCACCTATATCACCACCACATTTCCCTCTTCTTGTGTATTTCTGTATCTCTTTAACATTTCAAATGTTACATTCACAGAATGAAGTGATAAATCTTCAAAAGTTTCCTAGAATTATACTGACCTGGCATTCATGGCACCTATTTACAAAATTGCCCCGTTTTATATTTATACATGACTATCTTGAGCTTTATGGTAAGGCAAAGGTCTCAGACATCTTCATATAGAAAAATCTTAGCCATTTTGAACTCAGCTGAAAACTAGGACAAATATTATTCCACACTCTGAATTCTCTTAGTTACCCACCATCTTTCCTAAACCATTATTGCTCCCACCCTCTATCTGTATACCACCTTCTAATCTTCCTCACCAGTGTCATCTACTCACTTCCTGATCACCTAGCACTGCTCTTCACATTCACTGAAGATGTCTGCATCTTGGTCAGATTTCTGTCCTACCATATGTCCTACCACCATGGGAAACAGTTATCTAAAACCCATGTTTCAAGATTCCTGAACCTTATCAATTCTGAAGACTTCACACAGCCTATCTTCCAATATTCACAACTTTCTTGTGCCCACATAATCCTTGTATCTGCACCTCAATTTCATACATTCCTTATGCTGACTACTTATCCCTTTGTCATATCCTTTCCTTAGTACGCATATACATGAATGATCTCCTAAGCCACTTCCTCATCAACATGTTTTACCCCCAGATTCTTCTGTAGGGCTTTTCATGTAAAAGTCTAAGCCTAAAATAACCCCACAAACTATCTTCTCTTAACAACCAAGAGACTGAGGGGTGTTGGAAAAAGGACCACAGAGACATGAAAATTTATACTACTCTAAATTTTGATCTCCAATTTCAGGTGGAATCTTAATCCTTCTAAAGCAATCTTTTTATTTGTCTATGATGGACTCCCTCTCCCATTCTCTTCAATAACTATTACAAATTTTCACCAATCTTAAGACCCTTTCCTATGGCCAACCTCCACCTTCCCTGAAGTTCATTTAAAAAAACAAAAAATAAGGTCATTAGTTATGAACTATCTGCTCAACTTTTTGCCTTTCCCTCACTTATTCTTTGTCCTTCAATGTTATCACAATAAATAAGATCTCCTTCCTCTTGTTCTTGCTCCATCCCTCCCAATATCAGTATTTCATTTTCTACTATCTCTTTCCCCAAGCCTACAAACCGTTCAAGTGTCCCCTATCACTTAAAACATAAAGAATGTAGCCCCCCATCCTTATCGGTACCACACTCCCTGTTTTCCTTCCTAGAGAGAGAAATTTTCTCAGTCCCTCCCCTAGTTTAAAATAAAAAATCTTGGGGAGCCTGGGTGGCTCAGTCAGTTAAACGTCTGACTCTTGATTTCAGCTCAGGTTGTGAGATTGAGCCCCTTATCAGGCTCTGTGCTGGGAATGAAGCCTGCTTAGGAGTCTCTCTCTCCCTCTCCCTCTGCCCAAACCCTGCCCCCAGCTTGCATGCTCTCTCACTCAAAAAACAAAAACAAAGAAACAAAAAAAAAAGCTGTAAAATTAAAAAAAAAAAATCTTGGGCGCCTGGGTGGCTCAGTTGGTTAAGCGACTGCCTTCGGCTCAGGTCATGATCCTGGAGTCCCGGGATCGAGTCCCGCATCGGGCTCCCTGCTACACAGGGAGCCTGCTTCTCCCTCTGACCCTCCCCCCTCTCATGTGCTCTCTGTCTCTCTCATTCTCTCTGTCTCAAATAAATAAAATCTTAAAAAATAAATAAATAAATAAATTAAAATTAAAATTAAAAAAAATCTTATCTTACCTCTAATTCTCTGCTGAAACTACCATTACAAGAAAATCACTAGGAAATATTTTATGATATTATAAAACTATTACTGACGCTTTTAATGGTTTTTGAAGTTACCATCTTTTATAGATACCAACTAAATTATTTACTGATGAAATGATATGATGTCACAGATTTGGTTCAAATGAATAAAGAACTGGAAGTGTACACATGAAAAAATACTGAATTTATAAATATTGAAGCTGGGTAATAGTTATACAGTGGTTCACTATACAATTCCATCTACTTTTGCATATGCTTGAAATTTTCCTTAATAAAAAGTGCATAATAATAAAAAACACAGATCTCTACCTTTATCATAGACCCCTTTAAACTAGACCATGGTTTGTTTTTACATTGTAAGACACGTTTATTAAATTATAACTGATATACAATGTTATATTAGTTTCAAGTGTATAGCATATTGACTCATCAATTCTATACATTCCTCAATGCTCACCAGGATAAGTGTAGTCACTATAAAACGTAATTACAATGTTACAGACTATATTTCCTTTGCTGTACTTTTCATCTCCGTAACTCATTTTTTAAAAGATTTATTTATTTATTTGACAGAGAGAGAAAGAGAGAGAGGGAGAAGCAGACTCCCCACTGCTTCTGAAGGGATGCTTCTGATGGAGCCTGATGGGGCCCCATCCCAGGACCCAAGGATCATGACCTGAGCCAAAGGCAGACGCTTAACCATCTGAGCCACCCAGGGGCCCATAACTCATTTATTTTATAACTAGAATTTTGTACCTCTTAATCCCCTTTACCTATTTCACCCATTTCCCCACCTACCCCCCTTCTGGCAACCACAGTTCTCTGTATTTAAGAATCTGCTTGTCTGTAGATCATAGTTTTTAACCACCACTGAAGTCATTAAGTCACCTAGGTTGGTGGGGAGCAGACGCCCCTTCCCACCTCCCAAACATTCCCCAACACTTGCCCTGGCAACATTAAATGGGATGTGGAAGTAATGAATCCTTTAGGTATGTCAGGCAGTTTAAAAGGTTGTTAATGTGGGGCACCTGGCTGGCTCAGTTGTTGGAGCATGCCATTCTTGATCTTGGGTTACAAAGTTTAAGCCCCACATTGGGTGTAGAGATTACTTTTTTTTAAAAAAAGGTTGTTAATGCTAACTTTTAAAGTATCTAAACTGCAAAATCTTTTTTTCAGATAGGATTTTATTATTGCTTCATATGTACATTTTCTTAGCTGCAAAATTAAGACTTTTGTCACGACATGCCATCAAATGAGCTTTTCTTCTGAATAGTAACTCACCTCCCTTAAAAAAAACATTAATTTCATAAAATTAAATTTTAAAATTATGTTTTTCCTTAAAATTATTCATCTCACCATCTTGTCACATAAGGTGGAAAATCAGAAACCCTGAGATCAGCCTTGACTCCCTTGAATCTTGCCCACTTTACCAATAAAATGCACCTTAAAATCTATCCCTTCCTCTCTAATCCTACTCACACTGCACTAATAAAGGCTCCCAGTATCCAATAGTCTCCTAGTCTTCTTGTTTCCCTCAATTCAATCCTCCATCCTATAATCTGACTGGATTATTTGAAATATTAATTTAATCAACAAGACCTCTGTTTAAAATTTTTCAAATAACTTCTCATCACTTCTAGGATAAAATTCAAGTTCCTAAGCAAAGGAAGCAAAAATCTTAACAATCTGGCTCTTCCTAGCCTTATTTCCAAACTACCTGTAGTTCACCCTAAGCACCTTTGTTTCATACCTTCATGCCTTTGATCAAACTATTTCCTCCCTGAAACATTCTACTCACCATTTTGTATGTTAAATTTAAAGAGTCCAGTTAGAGTTAATAAGAACTTCAGTAAGACAGCCAATAAAATATAGAAAAATGAGTAAATTTTTATACAAAGAAAACAATAAAAAATAAAGATTCCAGAGTTCATAATAACACAAAAATTAAAAGTTATACACAAACTTAACAAAACATATATAGGATAAATACGAAAATAAAGTCGACTCTTCTGCAATTTTAAATAAGACCTGACTAATGATTATGTCTGAATAGTAAAATTATAGACAACTTTTATTCCTTGCTTTTGTTTCTCTGTACTTACTGTAAATAAATATTACATATGTGATAAGAATGAAATATAAGATATTTTTTGAATATCTATACAGACCTGAATATAACTTGTTAGGAATACATTACTATGGCGTTACATATACATATACCTACATATACACACCTCCTACAGCCTAGCCAAGCTGTGAAAGGCCTTCAATGTCAGTTCAGGAAACTCAAGACTTTATTTTGTCCAATGAAGCTGTATTTTATAAATATTAATTTCAGGCAGGGTATGGGGAAGACTAGAGGGATTAAAGCCTAGATATAAGAAAACCAATTACAAAGCAATTATGATAATACTGGCAGGAGATGTGAAGAAACTCAACCGTGGTGCTAGCAGCAAGCAAACAGAGGTAAGTTTAAGAAATAATATAAAGACCAAACTGGTAACTCTTAGCAGTGAACTGGATGAGGTGGATCAAAAAGTGCCACTGAAAGCAATATATTTCAAATTCTACACATGAGAGAATGGTGGAAGAAACAGAAGAAGGGAGGAAAAAGGAAGCAAAATAAAGAATTGGGGAAGGAAGCACCCCTGCAGGAGAAAGGGTGACAATAATAGGCTCGGTCTTAGAAGAGGAACTGGATCATTCTAACAGTGGATCATTCAGTCAGGAATGTCCAACACAAAAATAATCTGGGTAGGAAGTCTGAAGCCCTGTCCATTTATCAAGCTGAAACCTCAGTGCTATATCTCCAATGGCGCCTGAGGTACCTCCAAAAAATCCCGAGCTCTATGTAAACCAATGAGCATGGAACAAGGGAATCTAGCATTTCAGGAGAAAAAGTAACAACGGAAGTCAGGTAGTGAGCGATTTAGAACAAAGGAAAAAGGACCGATAAGTATACCCTTGTTTAACCAGGAAAATGTTACAGACAGAAGAAAGTTTCAGGAAATTAAGGATCTTCTTGTGCCTAAAAGCAATAAAAGATCTTATCAAGGATTAAGATAAGAAGATTAGACTTCTTTAAAAATTAAATTTCTGCACGTCAAAACAAATAAGCAAGCTAAAACTATCCCCCCCAAAAAGCCAAAGTGTTAACATTTGAATAAGTCATAACTTATAAAAAAACCAAAACAAAAAAACTGGTAAAAGACAAAGATACAGAGGAAAAATGACTAAAGCACTTGTAGAAATATTCTTGATTATCACTAGTGAAATACAAAACATCATTTCATTATTGCTTTACCGCATGTCTTTGTTCAATAGTGAAGTTAAGCATTCTTCTCTCAAGAACACACCTTAAGTGGTAATAATAATGGCAAAGTAAAATGAGATTGATACCCTCATATTTCTGGTATTACTAAATGTTAAGAAACTTTAAACTCATTACACCAAGTTGGGAACAATACAAATATGCCCACTCTCACTGCTACCATTTAACCTAACAGTAAGTAAAGGTCTTTGTCAATACTATGAGAAGAAAGATAGAGAAGAGGGAAAGGAAGAAAGAGAAATTAGAAGGAAAGAGACCATATCATCTACACAGAAAAATTATCAGAATCTACAGACAATGAGAAAAGTTCAGCTAGACTGCCAGACACAAGGTAACAGAAAAATCCCTAACATTTACCTCAAATAGCAATAACCAATTAGAAAATAAAATGAACACCATTCACAACAGCAACAAAACCATGTATCTAAACAGGATTTCTAACCACAGCATTATTAACACTGAGCTGGATAACTGGGGGCTAGCCTATGTACTACAGGATGTTTAGCAACATCCCTGGCTTCTACCCACTAGATGCAAGAGCATCTCCCAAGCTCTGAATATATCTTCAGACAATATCAAATTTTGCCCCCCCAAGACAAAATTAAGAACTAGTGATTAAGAACTAGGGATCAAGAATGATTACCATGAAGAAACAAAAGATGATCTAATTTCATTAAAATACATAGAAAGTTTTGATCAACAGAGAGCTATTCCATGCTGTTGGATGGGACAATTTATGATGTAATTTCTCCCTCAAATGTATCATTTTAATGCAATTTCATTCTAAATTTCAGCTGGATTTTTAACTTAGTAACAGTAACCTACTTATAAGGCATTTACTGCATGCCCCACCACTATTCTAACATTATACATATATTTACAAAGGCAGGAAACTTCTCTTAACTTCATTTTACAAATTACAAAACTGAAACAACCCTATGCAAGGCCCACGGTCACACAACTACTAAACAACAGAGCCAGGATTCAACTCCAAGCTGACTGGATCCAGAGTACATGTTCTTAAACACTTCACTATTATACTTGACAAAACACTGAAATGATACAAGCCTGGAAAGTCTGAAAAGAAGTTACTGGAAAACAATTACACTTCTGGAACCTGGAGGTAAGCAGTGAGATGAAAAAAAATTCTACCTACCTTTCCTACTAATTTTGACAGGACACAGCATACTGGTATTGGGATTTATCTGTAGTAGAAATAAAGGAATCCTCATATACCCCTACTGGGAGTAAAGATTGGTACAACTACTCAGAGGAGTAATATGGCAGTATTTAGTGAAACTGGGTGTATGTATATATATATATATATACCTAACTCAGTTGGAGAATACATATCCATAGCAGATGATATGAGGATGCTCTTTTTCAGAATTGTCTGAAATAGGAAGCTGGAGGAATCACGGTGTTCATCACTGCACTGGGGTAATGGTTAAGTGAAACATGGCAGATGCACACTATGGAATACTAATGCACACTATGGAAGATATTAGATTCAATGAACAAGAACTTGAAAAAAAATCCACAAGTTTTATAAGAATGCATAAAAATAAATGTGTATATATATATATATATATCAAACATATTAAATGAATGCCTACGGGAGAAGACAAAAAAGAGTGGATAATGCAGATAAAAAATAAAATGAAAGCAACACCTTGAACAACTCAAGAATTACCATATTTCATGAGCTGAGGACAAGATTAATTCAATCCTCTGCACTTGAAGTTCAACAAGTAAATTTTTAAAAACTTCAAAGTCAAAAATATTAAAAGTTCTACAAAACAAATAATACATATTGAAACCCTTAAAATTCTATAATCTTTGATTCAATGACTCCTATCCTATCATTCTATCCTAAAATAAAAATAAATGTAAACATATTTACATGTAGCAAAGGTGTTTATCTGTCCTGAACTAGCAAAAAAAACCCCAGAAACAATTTAAAAAACCCTGAAAGAAACTGCGCCCTACAAATGGAGAGCATTTACTTATGAAACATTTTTATATATCATTAAAAACGGTATTTGTAGAAAATTAAACATAAAATATTTATGATATAGAAGGAAAACATGTAAAGAATGGCCTCTACTATATATGTTTTATATATGCTCATGTGCACAAAAAGACTGAAAAGGAGGGGCACCTGGGTGGCTCAATCATTAAGTGTCTGCCTTCAGCTCAGGTCATGATCTCAGGGTCCTGGGATCGAGCCCTGCATGGGGCTCCCTGGTTGGCAGGGAGCCTGCTTCTCCCTCTCCTGCTTCTCCCTCTCCCACTTCCCCTGCTTGTGTTCCCTCTCTAGCTGTCTCTCTCTGTGTCAAATAAGTAAATAAAATCTTTTTTTTAGTATATGTGCTGCCGAAGTGAGCACAATAAATAAAATCTTAAAAAAAAAAGATTGAAAAGGAAATGCACTATAATGTTGACAGTGGCTAACTATGAATTACAGATTTATATGTAACTTCCTCTACTTTATATTTCCTGATATTAAATATAAAATGCAAGCACTATCGATAATTACATTAGGTAACAGAATAATCCAGTACTACCAGAACTGCCCAAAGCATTTAAAAATAAAATTTTATTTAAATATATTTCCAAAGGTCAAAATGATGATGAACTTACAGATTTTAGTGTCTAGAAGGTGTTTCCTGAACGACTAAAGTGTTCTATCAAAATAGAATTGAGGATACTCTATACTTATATATGCAGTCTATTATGAAAAGTTTTTCTTTAATTTTCAAAGTATTTCCTTAATAAAGAAAATAATAAATCAAAGGTAATTTAGGGTGTTAGTAAGCACTGATTTTTTTTTTAAGATTTTATTTATTTGACAGAGAGAGACACAGTGAGAGAGGGAACACAAGCAGGGGGAGCGAGAGAGGGAGAAGCAGGCCTCCCGCAGAGCAGGGAGCCTGATGAGGGCCCGATCCCAGGACCCTGGGATCATGACCTGAGCCGAAGGCAGACAGTTAACGACTGAGCCACCCAGGTGCCCCACGCTGATTTTTTTTTTCAATTATTTTTGCTAACAAAATCAGAAAATCTAATAGAACTATACATACCAATAGCTATAATTTATTTAGTGTATCAATTTCAACACTACCACCATAATCAATAATTCTTTTAAAACCCTAATATAAAGTAGAAACAGCAGATACTTAAAATAAGCTATATGTCATAGTCCTATTTCCTACGCTTGCTGAGCTAGCCAGCTGACATGGGTTTTACAAAGTAAAATCACTCTAAAATGATGTTAATTTACTATTTTAATGCATTTAATCTAAACTTTAAATTCCATAATATAGTTTAATTACATTTAATACTATTTAACTGCCAAAATTAGTAAAATTGTCCTCATTCTAGTACCACAGTTACAAAGTAGGTGGTAGATGCTGATGAAATCGCCATCATTTAACAAGATAGATATTACTATGTCATTTTGCATGGCTCTATTAATTTTTACTATGGTGGTTCTCAATTAGACTTCATTTTAGTTACTTTACAGGCCTCAAAATCCAAAGTACATAACACCACCCTCCCGTTTCACACCATTCACATACCCCTAAAGAGAGGCAGATTCATGGGACTACTTTAAGAATTCAAGTCAGAGCAGACTCTAACTCACACAACCAGAGTGAATTTACACACGATTCCTGGTTTTACCATTCTTTCTGACCCTGCACAATTAACAACCTTCTCATGCCTCAATCTAATTAACTCCTCTGAGGTAGGTGCTACAGAGGGTAGAATACAAAATGTAACTGATAGCTGTGAGAACATTTCTTTAAACAATAGTAAAATGGAAAAAAGTGACAGCACAAGCTTCCAACATTCTTCAAAGGGTTCAGAAAATTATTTTTTCCAAAAATTTGTCCTATCTCACCTTCATTATTCATAAAACTACTTCCAATACAATTGTATAAAACAGTAATATAAGTGTTAAATTTTCATGTGCTTTTCAGTTAAACTTCAAGAGGTTTAAGGGAATTCCTTCAAAACCCTCTTTCATTTGCTCGATTCTCTTCTCAAGCATATTAGACTCCATTAACAGCCAATCATGTAAGCTGAGCTGCAAGTGACCCGAGAGTTGCCATAGCAACAGCTGCTTTCCGAAATACGTGTTATGCATTTTAAAAGCTCTCACAGAGAGGATACCACATCTATCAATTAACAACCAAAGCTCAGCATAGCATATTACCCAAATGAAACAAAAAACTACCTTAACAGGGCAACTACTTCATAACAAAAGGGGTATGTGATATTCTTGAACCAAATGCTATTGTGGTTGTAAATTTCAAAATTTGCAAGCCTGTAATTAGTAACACAGAATGACTGAATACCATTGTTTAGTAATACACAAAATTGATATAGTAAAGAATGATCAGAACTACATTCGGCAGTGGACCATCAAGAGTAATGGATGAAAGACCATATGCTGTAATAAACTGCCAAATTTTCATGCAATTTTACCAATGAAAAAGTTGGCCCTAAATATGGTAGACCAAAATGTTTTCAACATACATATAGCATGTGTATGTATGTATGTGTGTGTGTGTGTGTGTCAAACACACACTTCACAGGTAATGAAAAGATGTACAGGCAAATATTAAACATAAAAATCTACTGTTTTCAAGAAAAATCATTATTTTAGCAATTTATCAGAGATAAACAGACATCTCTCTTCTTCCAAGATTATCCTGGGGGAATTCCTTCTCATAAAGAGATGGCACAGTTAGCCATGGTTAACCAGTGAAGTCATTTGAACAGTGTGCAATTCTGCAATAAAAAACTTTCAAAAAAAACCTTCTCTCTGTAAACCTCAAAATTGATACTAAATGAATGTCCATAATTAAAGGGAAAAATAAACAAAACTGAGCAGTCTTAAGAAATCTATTTCTTAAACTATACTCAAACATTTAACTCATGTAAATAAACAATGCATAAAAAGTATTATTCAAAGTGTTATGTAATTAAGAAAAAATTGCTACAAATAGGATTACTGGATAAAACATACTGAAATGGCTACTAACCTATGTAATACTCAAAAGCTGGAAAGGAAAATATTTTGACTAAAAACTTCTTTTTAAAGAAACTATAAATTGCATGACATAAGATACTGTTTCTTCCATATTTTAACTTTAAATTTTGTACAACTTCAAAGGAAGGATTAAAAAACTGAGTACTAACTACTCTTAACTAAAGCAGAAATTCAGAAAATAAGGTATAACAAGGATGAAAGACAGAAATTGATTGAAAGGCTGTTAAGTGAGAGAATTAGCAACAAGTCACCATCGCAATAACCAGGTGTGGCTCCTAAGACCTCCGAACAACCCTAGAAGGCCCAATGACTGAAGTATTATTTTATTAACGAAGTATTTTCTAACCTAGATAATTCCTTTGTCCTAAATTCTAGTCCATCTCTACAGTGGAAGTACATAGTACTTTTCTTTCTCTTTTCCATATAAAAATCTCTTTTCTCTTTTCCATATAAAAATCTCTCCCTTTCTCTTTTCCATATAAAAATCTCACCCTTTATTCAACCCTGCATTCCTAATACTTACACAAACTCTGAACACGACCAAACACTGAATTCAAAATCCTCACAAAATGTTAATACTACTAACAGCTAAGTACATTATTCAGCAATCTGCATGTTAATTCATGGGATAGTCAAAATATCCCTTAAGTACAATTAAGCAATCTGCATGTGTTAATTCATGGGACAGTCAAAATATCCCTTATTTTCTCCACTTTAAAGATGGTGAAACTGAGGCATAGAAAACTTACCCAAGGTCATATAGCCAGTAAGTTGTAGGATCAATGTTCTAACTGACTCTGACTCTATATTCCTGACCTTTAACTATTATTATCCATGAAGCACATGTAAGTGAATATGGTTTGTAATCTCCAACGATTCATCCCAACAAACTCCTGTTTCTCTAGTCACATCTCACCCTTTCTCTTAGTTTAGCTAACTCTGTGATTTTCTTTTTAAGCAAAAGGATATATATGTGTGTGGATGAGTATGGCTATGATGATGATATAGACAAATAACAATTATTAAATGCTTATTACATGATAAGCACTGTCCTAAGAGCTTTCTTCACATGCCCTAACATTTAATTCTCACATCCCTATGAAGTCCATACTGTTATCCTTGCTTTAGAATAAGCAAACAGGTACAGAGAAATGAGATAATTTGCCTAAAGGCAAAGAGCTAATAAGTGGCAGAACTGGAATTCAAAAGACCTCTGACAGCTTCACCAGAAACAGCCTCACTTAACCATGACCCAATCAATTAGTACCAGTGAAAAGGGGAATTAAAGATTTTACATGTAGCTAGATATATGTCACAAAGGTAGTCAAGATATTATAATCATGGCTATGCATGCAGTTTAATAATAAGCTTTTAGAAAAATTGGGAAACACCAAAATATAACACTTGAGAACTGTTAAACTATAGGACTTCCAATTCAAGATAGCAGACTGAGTACACAAATCTGTCTTTTCTCCAACTCCTGGTCTTCCAGTAACAACAGGAAGTTGTTTATTCTATTTTTGTTCTATTTTTAACAAACTCAGAAAGAAAATAAATCAAATTATAAATGTATGGGAGAAAAAGCATTCTATCAACAGATCAGAAATTTTGGGTAACACCTTGAAAATATAATGAATGAGATCAGATTAAAAAAAAGTGAACAAAGGAAACTGAAACCAAGATAGTAGTTTGGGTCTTCCCAACAAAGCCAAAGAGAGGCTCTAAGCTTAAAACATAACGAGCAAGAGGTGGAGGTGGGATTTCATCAAGGATATAAACTAAGTAAATCAGTAATTAAAGAACTGCATTCCAAATGACTTAACTAGGCCTCTCCTCTCCCTGCTTAAAGAGAAAGGGCTGAGAGCAATGGCTGTCAGCCTCAGGATTAAGCCCAAGTACTAATCTAAAGTGTTCTTCAAACTATAGGTTTGAAATAATTTTGGTGAGTACAACTAGCAATTTAAGGATCTAGAACAGATAGAACAGAAAATACAAAGTGAGAATATATACTGTTTCATGAAAATTTGCTCAGTTATGTATTTATAAATTCATATATATGTGTGTACTAAGTTAACAATGTAAAACATTTTATACTATGGATCACAGTTTTTAAAGTTAGAAAGCTAAAGCTCTAAATACAGCGTGCCATTCAGTGGAGGGCGCCTAGGGTGGATGTTGAGGCCTGAAAGAAAAGCAGAGCAGCACTTGAGGCATTAAAGCATTCCCATTCTCCCAGATAAGCCATGATTAGTTTGACAATTGTGGGTACCTAACAGCCTGCCTCCTCCTCAATCATACAAGCACTATTTCCCCACCTTTCTTTCCATTATTGACCTCCATGGAGTTTTTTTAGACATTTACCCCTCAAACATAACCTCCATAAAATTTTAGTACCACAGATACACTGTGTATCTGTTTGCATACTGTATGTATATCTGTGGCTTATCCATAAAAAAATTTACCCCCCCAACCAATTTTTACCCCTTTGAGAATGCATGTCTTACAGTAAATAAAGAAACCTACCACATGCCACAGTCTAGAAAGAGACCTATGAATGAAACAAACCTACAGCAGACAAACTCAGGCCAGTCAGTTACCATAAACTAACCAACTTAATCTTTCATAAATATGCATAGACAACCAAGAATTACCAAATCTGAGGAAAAACAAAAGATGAAAAACCTACAAAAATAACAAGAGAGGGTAAGCCCAGAAGGTAAAGCTGCAAACTATAGAGGATTATTCCCAGGCCTTGAAATCTAGTGTTTTCTAGCTGGTCTTTGAAATTACTAGAAACTTGTGACTCCTTTTTTCTATTATCTCCCTTTTTAAACCAAATTGTCTATAACTGTCATCCTAAAGTTGTCTCACCATTGTATTTTTGGAGGAAACAGTTTCTTTAGTTTCATAGGTAAATCCACAGATAGAAAGTTTCCCCCATAGCTGATTTAGATACAAGACTTGGGACTTAGGAGCTGATGAGATTTAGATGAAATTTTTAAACTCTGAATTGATACTGTAATAGGTTGAGATTTTGGAGACCATGGGATGAGGTGAATGTATTTTTTATGAGCTAGATATGGAGCACAGAAGCCTGAGGGAGGACTGTGGTAGGCAAGATGTTGGCCCCACCACAATCTCTCGTTATATCGCAAAGGAGTTGGGAATTTAAAAATAGGGAGATTAGGGACACCTGGGTGGCTCAGTCCGTTAAGCTGCTGCCTTTGGCTCAGGTCATGATCCCAGGGTCCTGGGATTGAGCCCCACATCGGACTCCGTGCTCAGTGGGGATCCTGCTTCTCCCCTGCCTGCCGCTCACCCTGGTCTCTAGAAGCTGCGAATGACTCCCCTCCCCACATTAACAGTGAACAAGGAAATCGGAGTTGAGTCCTACAACTTCTTATAAATCAATTCTGCCAACCATCTGAATGATCAAGGAAAGATTCTCTCCTAAAGCTTCCAAAAAGAAACCAGCCCTACCAACAGATTGGGGCCTTGTAAGACTTTACAGAGACTCAGCCTAACGCACTGAATTTCTGGCATATAAACACTGAAAGATGCTAAGTTGCAGTAATTTGTTACAATGGCAATAGAAAACTAATAATAAGAACTGTTATACCAATTTTGCAATTCAAATCTTAATGCAGAGAGCTTAATTAAGTTATTCAAGATCACATTACCAGTAACTGTTGATGCTGGGATTCAACCCCAAGTAGTATGGCTTGTGTTCTTAACCCACTGAAGAAGACAACATGAACAAAAGGAACAGAAAAAGTTGAGCATCTAGAATGAAATTTGAATTTTCCTTGGCAGAGCTAAGATACATAGAATTATATTCCTCCTTTAAAGTTTCACCAAATCATTTGGTTCAGGACTAAATTACATTTAAGTAATTATAATATGGCTAATACTATTGTTGAACTTCAATTTTTAAAGTCAATTTATAGTCAAAGTCCAAATTACAGATATTAAATATAAATAAAGTCTTGACAAGGTAAAAATATCACTAGTTAAAAGATGGGGGAGGAAAGATAAAAGAAATGCTAGATACACTAATCCCCTTATATTTCAGAAGAGTAAGAAAATGATGATAAATCAGGAAATAATGATATAAGTGAGAATATGACTTAGGTATAAAAATGAGGGTTGGGAGAAAGGAGGGTACTGTAGTTTTCATTCTGTGCCTTTCTCTGCTTTTTTAAAACCATGAACATTATTATCTATAACTCTTAAAAATATGTATTAAAAAAACACCACATACACATGGATGTGTGTCAGGTCAGGTTGTCTGGGAAGTAGAACCAAGATGGAGTTAGAAGTGTAAGAACTTCTTTGTGAGAAATGCCTAGGGAGAATAAGTTGAATAAGCAGAGAGAGCATATGGCTGCAATGCAGGTTTGATGACTGTGTTAAGCCTCAGATCACTGCAGCTCTGTCTGCCAGCCCAATAAGGAATTTGGGTGCAAAGACTGCCCACAGAGAAGTCCCAAGTTCAGAAGAAATGGCAAGGAGCTGCCCAGGGAGAATGGTGGTGGCATGGCTCAGTACAGCACCAAATCCCAAAGACTCTCTAGCTGGAGTGTGTCAGCTAACAACATTCCTCAAGGCAGGTTTCCTTCAAGAAACACAGGTGTCACAGAAGGGAATACTCTGCAGCCATTAAAAATATTTAGCAGAAATTTTCAACTATGCATCCTATAGGAAGCACAGAGTTCTTCAGAAGAGGTACCTCCAAGGCAGACTCTTTGGGCTAGTGAAGAAAGCCAAACACTGAGGCTTTGTATTTCCATGCTGCCTTCAACCAAAGCAGATCCAAATTTATCTATTTAATTTACTGCATTTCTCCGTAAGATCTGTTTGAACTGAGGACCATAATGCTAAAAAGAATCCAAAAATCATCTGTCACAAAAAGTAACTTTTATTCTTTTTAAAGATTTTATTTATTTATTTGACAGAGAGTGAGCACAAGAAGGGAGAGCAGCAGGCAGAGAGAGAGGGAGACGCAGGCTCCTCGCTGAGTGGGGAGCCTGATGTGGGGCTCGATCCCAGGACCCAGGCGATCATGACCTGAGCCAAAGGCAGACACTTTACAACTGAGCCACCCAGGCCCCCCACAAGAAGTTAACTTTTAAATGAAAAAAGTAACAAACATGTTTAGAATTAACTTTTGCGTTTGTGTATAAGCCTGAGCCTGCAACACACACCAAGAAGTTTAAAAAGATAAACATCAAAATGTTTTAATAATGGCTACCTACTGGTGGTAAGAGCTTAACTTTTTTTCTTTTTGCTTACTTGTATTTACTACTTACAACTCACATTATGAGATTCTGGTAAATAGGAAAATTAAACTCTTTTAAAATTTTGTATTTTTTTTTAAAAAAAAGGCCCTGAGGCACCTGGTTTGCACAGTTGGTTAAGCCACTGACTCTTGGTTTCGGCTGGGATCGTGATCTCAGTATCCTGAGATCGAGCCCCTCATTGGGCTCCATGCTCAGTGTGGAATCTGCTTGAGATTCTCTCTCCCTCTTCCTCTGCCCCTTCCATTCATGCTCTCTAAAATAAAATAAATAAGTAAATCCTTATATTAATTAAAAACTTTAAAAGGCCCTGAACTGACAAACTGATTCTTCTCAAAACTTCAGTGCTATATTACTACACAAAATTACTTAGTTTCTATTAACTAGTAAAAAAAAATTTACAAATCGTAATATTTACTTCAAAGAGCACTCTCTTTGTTAAGACACAATATATACCTTTATTCCCTATAACATCTTTACATTTGACTAATGAAATCATGGGACTTAGCACAAAAATAAAACATACCACATAATTTTCAGGAAATTTTCAATGATTTCTATATATAAATGTCAGCAATAACTTAGTCAAGTTATTCACTTATCATTTCAATTTTATAGAATCATTCAAAATTACCAGCAACGTCTGTGGTTAAAAACACATAATTACGTATTATCTCTTAGTTTTCCCAACCCTGTAGCCAAGAAAGCTTCTAGTATTACCATTTCATAAATGCAGAATTTGATGTATGAGGTCAAGGTCACCAAGAGAGTAAGTGGCTAAGCCAGGGAAAAACACTGATTCATAATTAAGTGATTTTTAGATGATACTGCAAGATTCACACATTCTACTAAGACCCTAATTTACCAGAACAAAAGTACATTCACTTTGAAGAGCTAAAAAAAATTTCTCAATTTTTTTTTTTTAAAGATTTTATTTATTTATTTGACAGAGACACAGCGAAAGAGGGAACACAAGCAGAGGGAGTGGGAGAGGGAGAAACAGGCTTCCCACAGAGCAGGGAGCCTGATGCGGGGCTCAATCCCAGGACCCTGGGATCATGACCTGAGCCGAAGGCAGATGCTCAACGACTGAGCCACCCAGGTGCCCCAATTTCTCAATTTTTTTAATCAACCTGTATTTTCAAGAAAAATCACACATCCCAATACATGTTGGCATGTTAACTGATCCATAGTTAAGGGTTTCAATAATGGATGTATATTCCAGCTCTTGGTGGATTTTTTATGTTTTTGTTTCACATCTATAAAGACTATGCCAGAAACAACACAAAAACAAAGAAACTCTTAATATTTAATGAGATTTTTTTCTCTTTAAAATAAATTACAAAAAAAAAAAAAGATAGCTAGTATCTTTTCTCTTCCAGATGCTTTATATACCTATGACAGGCAATATATCTCATATTCTATTTGGTTCTCAATATAGCCTACTATCTTCACAAATGTAAACAATTAGGAAATAAAGGCTAAAAGTTAATGTCTGAACCTACCATATCTCTAGATACGCCTTTGATAGCATTAAGAAAAATGTAAAGATAAAATAAGAAAGACTGGAAAAATAGAAGGAATGAATTCACTGATTTAAGTACAGAACGAAAGAAATAAAGGAATAAATTAATGTTCTCACCTGAGTGACTTACTTACAAGATAATGAAACATGAGCTGACTCACATAACCCATTCACCAAAAAAACACTTTTCTATAATTTCACTCAAATAAATATTCAGAAATACTTCTCTGTTTGTTGTTGTGGTGGTTGCTTACCAAAGCAAGGATTCCCCTGAGCCATAGCTGGTATTGTAAACAACACACATGTGCCCAACTAGAATAACAGAAATGTCATGAGAATTTAGACTATCCCACAAAAATAAAACCTACAAAGTGAAAAATTACTGCTCCTGCTATGATGCATTAGTTAAGGTGGAAACAGCATTTTAAATGGATATGTGTGCACACACAGATACGTGTGTTTTGACATGACAGAAGATCTTAAATTTGGAGAATGGGGGTTAAAAGGTATATAAGGATATATAGTGAAAAGTAAAACTTCTACAATCCCTGACCCCAGAGGCAAGTGGACCCACTGTGACCAATTTTGTCTGTATCTTTCCAGATGTATAATATGCCTAAATAGGTGTATATGTATATATTGGATGTACATTTTTAAAACAGTGCAATTCAGAGAAAGAAAAAGACTAACAAAATCTTGCTATTTTCTATTTTTGACATCCACACATATCCACTGGAAGTTTACAATGAAACACAGAAATTAATAAAGCATTGCATCGTGATGTAAAAATAAAAAACTAGAGAACTTGGAACAAGGTAAGCATTTAGCAAAAAGTACCAACCACTCCATCCCAACCCCAACACACACACACACACACACACACACATACATATACACACACACACATGCCCACACACCCACAAGTTAGTCACAGGATACAAAGAGAATTAGTATAGCAGGTAAACTTCAGATCTTGAAATACAAGTATATTGTTAGACAAAGGTCATAGTAAAGAGGTGACCTAAACTGGTAGTTCAGATACTAAGAAAAACAAGACTACACAGAGCATACCAACATGGAGTATCCAAGCTCATCAACCCAGAAGAAAGAAGATGGAAGAACACAGGACTCCCAAAATCAAAACATGATGTTATCTACTCTTAATAGTGGCTTCACCACTGTCATTACACTTTGAGCATTATCCTAATAAATGGTACATCCCAATGAAGAGATAGCTATTTTCTACCAAATTGGAAAGCGGAATAAGAAAGATAAGATAGTAGGTGACCTTAAAGACAGAGGGTGAACCAGTTTACTCTTAAACTTCTAGAAACAGCAAAATTGTATTTAGACCAGTTAAAGCTGCACAGTTGGGCTGTCAGAAATGGGGGCGGAAATCACAAGAGTTAGCAACGTACCAAAAGGTTAGACGATAAACAGATAAATGTAATAGCTGCAATAAATACATTGCATTTATTTTATCTATTTATTATAAATAACTGCAATAAATGCAAAAAGATAAGCTGCAATAAAACTAATACTAGCTTTCAAACAGACTAAATGACTGTGTTTACTGGAGATTCTTAGTCCTAGTTTTTACCTTAAAATCTCTTCACCCTTAAAGTTGAGTATGTATTGAGCCCAGGATGATTACATATTTCCTTTCTTATCCTATATTTTATTGGGGGAGGGAAAAGGAGTACTAATTATAATACAAATAGGACACATAAGTCATAAGATCTAAAATAAGGTTGAAGGTTATACAAAGATGAATTTAGGTCATCAGAAATGACTGCCTGATAAAAAGTTTAGAAAACTGTAATATAATTGGGCCCAACAGCCCTATAGTATGTTGTATGTATATATATAATGTCACTACCTCAGTATTTCCATCTTTTATTAGAACCGATACCTAGGAAGAGAGAAAAGATTTCGTTTGTTCAAAGCCTACCCATTAGATGACACTGCTTCTTGGTCTCCAATTTTGTTGTCTCCGGGCATAAAAGAAACCCACTGGCTAAATTTCAAATAATTTTTTTAAAGATTTTATTTATTTGACAGAGAGAGACACAGCAAGAGAGGGAACACAAGCAGGGGGAGTGGGAAAGGGAGAAGCAGACTTCCCGCGGAGCAGGGAGCCCGATGCAGGGCTCGATTCCAGGACCCTGGGATCATGACCTGAGCCGAAGGCAGACACTTAACGACTGAGCCACCCAGATGCCCCATAAATTTCAAATAATTTTAACATCAAAAGTAATAACCATAATTGATTATAGAAAATGTAAATAAATCCACAAAGGTACTCAAAAAAGACAAAGAGAAACTGATTTGCTACAATAAGAATGTACAGAAGAAAAACTTATTCTGAAGAAATTATTAATTAAAGGTAAGGAATTAACCATTTTCCCTGCATGTTTAGGCAGAGCTATCGTTCACCCCTGGTTGTAGAGAAAAAATTCTTTGCTAATAAAAAAAAAATCTGTTAATAAAAGAATAGCTGCTAATAAATGTAGACAAAATAAAAGAAGTAGAAAATTACCATTTTTCATTCCTTAATGAAATAACTGATTCGGGTAAGGATCACCCATGGTTTCTAATACCATTACATGAAAGATATCGTCAATATCACTTTACAAATTTCAAAGGGAAAGATCTGGCAAATCTTACCATCTTACTAATAAGTGATCAGATTCATTATCACAGTGGGAAAATACTGACTTCATGTTCCCCTGAAGTGATGGAATATAAAGTATACAACATCATCCATAAACTATCTCTGCAAAAAGAAAAATGTTTGACCATAAATTAATCAAGGATTTAGCCTGAACTGAATTTGCAGTTCATGAGAAATACAGAAATAAAGGAACGGGGCACCTGGGTGGCTCAGTAGGTTAAGCATCCGCTTAACCTGGGATCAAGCCCTGCACTGGGCTCCCTGTTCAGTGGAGAGCCTGCTTCTCCCTCTCCCTCTGCCGCTACCCCAGCTCATGCTCTCTCTCTCTCTAATAAACAAAATCTTTAAAAAAAAAAAAAAATTCCTTATTCTTAAAAAAAAAAAAAAATAGGTTAGGACATTTTAAAAATAAGCAGCCTTATCTATTTTAAAAGTCAGTATCTTGGGGCAAGCAGGTGGCTCAGTCAGTTAAGCATCCGACTCTTGATTTTGGCCTGGGTCATGATCTCAGGGTCATGAGATAGAGCCCCAAGACAGGCTCCACACAAAGTGGAGAGTCTGCTTGAGATTTCTCTCCTTCTCCCTCTCTTTCTGCCCCCCACCCCACCTGAGCACGCTCTTACTCTCTCGCTCTCTCAAAAATAAATAAAATATATCTTTAGAAAATTAAAATAAAAAGTATCACAGAGGGAAAAGGGAGGGAGTTATTCTATATTAAAAGAAAACAAAGACATAACAACTATGGGCCTTGATGTAGTCCATTACCCTCACACACAAGTGGGGAGGGGCACGATGAAAGACTTCTGGAATCAACTGGGTAAATATGAATACGGAATAAATATTACAGTAAAATATAACTGTGATTTTCCTAATATAATAATGGTAATGTAGTCATACAGAGCCATTTTAGGTAACGTAAACAGATGTTATTTGTGGAAATAAAAACTTAAACCCACAAAAAGACTTGCACACAAGTGTTCAAAAAGAGATTTATTCAAAATAGCCCTAAATTGATAACAACTTAAATGTCCAACAACAGGTGAATGAATAAACAGACTGAGTATATCCATACAATGGAATGCTATACACCAATAAAGAAAGAATGAACTACTGATAAATGCAACAACATGAATGACTCTTAAAAGACACTGTCTCACCAAAAGAAGCCAAAACAGTACACACAATATGATTCTATCTAAAAGAAATTCTATTTAAAAATTTTATCCAATATAGTGAGAACAGAACTGTTGTTAGCTAAGATAAGGGCAATGGTGGGGTAAAGGACTGGGAAGGAGCATGACGAAACTTTCCGGAGTGCTGGAAATGTTTTTCATCTGACCATGCTGGTGGTGGTTATAAAAATGCATACATTTGGGGGCGCATGGGTGGCTCAGTTGTTAAGCATCTGCCTTCAGTTCAGGTCATGATCCCAAGGTCCTGGGATCGAGCCCCACATCGGGCTCCCAGCTCGGCGGGAAGCCTGCTTCTCCCTCTCCCACTCCCCCTGCTTATGTTTCTGCTCTCGCTGTCTGTCTCTGTCAAATAAATAAAATCTTAAAAAATAAAAAATGCATATGTTTGTCAAAACTAAAATTATACATGTACACCTGAAACTAACGTAACATTGCATGTCAAATATACTCAAAAATAAAAACAAAAAAACATACACTTAAAATCTACACATGGTATAACACTATTTCTCTAATAAAGTTCACTGTAAGAAGTATCAAGAGAAGAATCCCATTCATAACTACATTAGAAAAAGTAAAATACCGGGCGCCTGGGTGGCTCAGTTGGTTAAGCGACTGCCTTCGGCTCAGGTCATGATCCTGGAGTCCCAGGATCGAGTCCCGCATTGGGCTCCCTGCTCGGCAGGGAGTCTGCTTCTCCCTCTGACCCTCCCCCCTCTCCTGCTCTCTCTCTCTCATTCTCTCTCTCAAATAAATAAATAAATAAAATCTTTAAAAAAAAAAAAAAAGTAAAAGTAAAATACCTAGGAACAAATTTAACCAAGAAAGTGCACGCTGAAAACTACAAGACACTGATGAATGATACTTAAGACACAATTAATGCAAAGATATCCCATGTTCACGTACTGAATTAATATTAAAATGTCCATACTATCCAAATCAACCTACAGATTCAATGCAATCCCTATCAAAATTCCAATGGTATTTTTCACAGAAATAGAACAAACAATCCTAAAATTTGAATGGAACCACAAAACACCCTAAATAGCCAAAGAAAAAAAGAAAAAAAGGAGGGACCACCCTTCCCAATTTTAAACTATATACAGAAATACCAAATCATTACATAATATACCTGAAACTAACATTATGTTATATATTAATCATATTTCAATTTAAAAGAGGACACTAATTTTTTAAAAAGTATCCTGATTGGGGTGATTGATGATCTATAGGTGTACACTTATGTCAAAACTTAATAAATTATACACTGTAAATATGTACACTTTATGGTATGTCAATTCTAATTCAATAAAGCTTTAAAAAAAAAAGCCAAAATGGAGTCTTGAATAATTCGTTCCCTCTTCCCTTTTTCATAAATTGCTACAGACAACCCCTGAAAATGTAGAGAACTTTAAAAAAGAAGAAACTGAGTGAGCTGGGAAAACCACTTAAATATAACTGAGACTAGAAACCAACAACA
This sequence comes from Mirounga leonina, assembly GCF_011800145.1. Taxonomy (NCBI): domain Eukaryota; kingdom Metazoa; phylum Chordata; class Mammalia; order Carnivora; family Phocidae; genus Mirounga; species Mirounga leonina. The sequence goes on from NW_023270268.1 coordinate 32,591,158, forward strand.
AATGTCCTTTTCCAACTGTGAAACAATAAATAACATTAGTCAAAATAAGGATCTAGACAGGAAAGCTCACTGTCTCAGGAAGGTTCTGACCTAATTCTCACTCTCCACCATCTTTTCCCCAACCAACTTCCAGCCACAAGTGACCATTTAAAAAGTCTAGCCAATGGGACATGAAGACTGCTTTGGAGTCCCTGGTACAGTCACTGTTGCTTCCTTTCCTCTATAACCCAGTCCCTGGAGCCATAAAAGCCATATGCAAACATGAAAGAGAGGCCAAGATTTAATCATGGAAATATCTGTCCTGATATCACTGTACTAGTCAATCAATAACAATTATGTAAGAAAAATAAAGTCCTATTTTATCAAGCCAGTGCCATCTGGTTTTCTGATATCTGACACCAAATTCAACGCTAACATACAATTACACAGTCACTACTTCTTTCTAAAAATTGAGATATAATTCACATACCATAAAATCCTTTTAAAGTATACAATTCAGTAGTTTTTAGTGTATTCACGAGGTTGAATCATCACCACTGTCTAATTCCAGAATATTTTCATCATCCCAAATCACTAATCTATTAATCTTTCAATCACTAATTTACTTTCTGCCTCCTTGGATTTACCTACTCTCAACATTTCATATAAATGGAATTACACATTATATGAACTTCTGGGCTTGGCTTCTTTCACTTAGCGTTAATGCCTTCAAGGTTCATCCACGCTACAGCATGAATCAGTATTCATTCCTTTTTATGACTAAATAATATTTCATCATATGAATATACCATATTTTGTTTATCCATTCACTAGTTGAGTGGCTGGAGAAAAGAGCAACACACAAAATCAACAGCTTCTATATTAAAGGAAAAAAATCACTGAAATTGAAGTGAGATTAAAATGTTCTCACTACAACAAGACCTATATAATACTTTCTGAATGATTAATTTGGCACTAATATATAGAAACTATACATTTTTTTTTTTTTTAGGATTTATTTGAGAGCGCGCGCACACGCATGAATGAGAGAGGGAGAGGAAAAGAGAATCTCAGACAGACTCCATGCTGAGTGTGGAGCCTAACAAGGGGCTCAGTTGAAGGATCCTGAGATCACGACCTGAGCTGAAACCCAGAGTCGGATGCTCAACCAACTGCACCACCCAGGTACCCCTATACACTCTAAAAGGCATAAACACTATATATTTGGAAAGGACTACTGTAGAAATGTCAGTTGTCCCCTATATTAGTATATTTCATGTAATTCAAATTAGAATCCAAAGGGTTTTGTTCTATTTTTAAGGAAGAAATTATCACATTTATATTTAAGAACTAACGGCAGACCAACCAAAGATGAAAAAGGGTAAGTTGAACCTGCTTCAAGTATCAAAACAGGTCATCAAAGAAAACTCAATACAGTATTAATATAAAAACAGAATACTATCAATAAAACAATAGACAAGAAAAAGAATACCACAAAAATGAAAATTTTGAATAAAGTAAGGGCAATCACTCAAATCAGTGGGAAATGAATGACCTACTTAATTTTTTAAAGAGGGCTAGTAATCTTGTAGGAAAAAACCTGAGTGCCCTAATGTTGTAAGACTTACAAAAATAAACTCAAGATGAACATGAATTGTAAAGAAATTGTAAATAAAATTGAAAATAAAAATTGTAAATAAAAATCTGTGGGAGAAGAGTAGGGGCAACATCTTATTCACAACTCGAAACTAGAAAGTATAAAGGAATTCATATAAATTAAAAGTTTTTATATCTGGGGAAAAATAAAAACATTTGCAACACAGGTAAAGGGTATTAATGTTTTAACACACAGTGAGCTCCTACAATTTGAAAAAGGATTTGGGCAAAGGATATGAAAAGACTGATTCAGAAAAGAGTATGCACAAATGTCCACAAACACAAGAAAAGAGGTTCAAAATCATTAATACTCAGGAAAATTCAGATTAAAAGTGCAACATTACACCTATTAGACTGGCAAATGTTTTAAAAACTATAGTCCAATTTCTGGCAGAGACATATGGGAAAAAGTGTTCTCACACATTGCTACTATAAAATTTTTGTGAGAGCTATTTGGCAACACCTACCTTCAACCCAGCAATTCTACTACTGCAAATCTATCCCACAGAAATGTAAGCATCTGGAAGTAAGAACATATTCAAAGATGCATCCTTGTTTAAAATACCAAAGAACTGGAAATAATATTCCCATAAATGTGGGAATGCTTAAATAAATTTTACACAACACACCACGAAACATTTAACATAGCGTCGTAAAAATAACATAATTAGAGTTACACATTAGATAGACAGCAGAATTATACCTTAGATGGGGAATTTCTCTGAGGTATTAATAAAAACAGAAAGTTGCAAACAAGTATGTATGATTCCATTTTTTTAAACTCATCATGACAACAAGCCTATATATATATAATTGGGAATACAATTATTTGTATAAGATTATATGAACAGAGGACAGCAGCTCTTTCTGCCCATGGTTCCTGTCTCCATGCTTTAATAAAACCTTTTTGCACAAAAAAAAAAAAAAAAATTATATGAACAGAAAGATAAATATACGGAGCAATATAGAATACTATGCTATTTACCAGATTTAGTTTGAGGTGGGGGTAGATCTGATGCAGTGGGAAGCAAAAGTTGAGAACCAAGCCAAAAAGAATGGCACAGGGGATAAATTCTCATTTATGTCTTTATGTAAAATTATAAACCAGTATTTTTCCATCTTAAGCAGATACATCAAGATATAAATTTTGCCAAATATAAAGATGAAAGAAATACTTACATATAATTTAAAAAAAAAACACACAAACATTGGTTGTAGCACATACACTAAAAATTTAGTGTTAATACACAAATACGAAAAATGAATATGAAGTATCAATTGAATTATATTGAGGAAAATAAAATCTTTTCAAATTATGATATCTCTTAGACTAAAATTATATTAATCTAAGAATTATAATTCAGAATGTGATGACAATTTACCTATGCCCTAGTTGCAGAATACACATCTTTTTTTAAAAGACTGATTGTTTGATTGATTATTTGAGAGAGAAGGAGCACAAGCAGGCGGAGCAGCAGGCAGAGGGAGAGGGAGAAGCAGACTCCCCGCTGAGCAGGGAGCCCAACCTGGGGCTAGATCCCAGGACGCTGGGATCACGACATGAGCCAAAAGCAGACGCTTAACCAACTGAGCCACCCAGGTACCCCAGAATACGCATCTTACATACCAGAACTGAAAACAGTATCAAACTCACCAATATTTAATTGTATGATTTAAACTAGCATATGTGAAATTAATCCCTGTTGCTCAAATGTGAAATTAAGCCCTTTAGTTATATTATGGAGCTGCCTGTAGCTTTAGGGTAACAATAAATTCACTTAACTCAGGCATAATCCAAATAAGGTAGGATATAGCATGAGGTCATAAATAAGAAATACCATGCAATACAAACTCTCCATTTAAAAACTGAACATAACCCCTGGCATTTACTAAGACTGGATTATATAAACAAAAATAACTTTATTTTTTAAAATGTTTCAAGACTTGGGACGCCTGGGTGGCTCAATGGGTTAAGCGTCTGCCTTCGGCTCAGGTCTTGATCCCAGAACCCTGGGATCAAGCCCCACATCGGACTCCTTGCTCAGCAGGGAGCCTGCTTCTCCTTTTGCCTGCCACACCCCCTGCTTGCATGCGTGCGCATGCTCTCCTCCCTCACTGACAAATAAATAAAATCTTTAAAAAAAATTTTTAATAAAAAAAAGTCTCAAGACTCAACTAAATACTAGCAACTTAAACTCAAGAGCATATTAAAAGAACTATACACCATAACGAAATAGGATTTATTCCCAGAAAGCAAAGATGGTTCAACATACGAAAATCAATGTAATGCACCACACTAAGAGAATGCAATCTCTATACTCAACATGGGGCCTGAACTCACAACCTGAGATCAAGAGTCACACGCTGTACTAAGTCAGCCATGAGCCCCTCCTACACTAACAGGATGAAAGGGAAAAATTACATGACCATACCAGCTGATGCAGTTAAAGAATTTTTAAAAATTCAACACCCTTTCATGATTAAAAACATTCAATAATAAGGAATAGAAGGAGATACATCAACATAAAAAGACCATATATGAAAAAAACCCATAGCTAACATTACACTCAATAGTGAAAGACTCAAAGTTTTTTCTAAAATCTAGAAGGGGTTAAGGATGCCTACACTTTCACCACTTCTATTCAACACAGTACTAGAAGTCCTAAGTAGTAAAAGCCACAGCAATTAGGCAAGAAAAAGAAATAAATGGCATCCAAATTGGAAAAGAACTAAAACTGTCTCTACTTGTAGATGACATATTATATGTAGAAAATCCTAAAGATTCCACACAAAAAAAATTTTAGCACTAATAAAAAAATTAGTAAAGTTGTATGATACAATATCAGCACAGAAATATCAGTTGTGTTTCCATACACTAAATGTGAATAATTTGAAATTAAACTGACAATTTCATTTATAGTATCAACAAAAAGAATAAAATACTTAAGAATAAATGTAATAAAGGAGGCAAAAGCCTTGTACACTAAAAACTACAAAATGCTGCTGAAAGAAATTAAAGATGACATAAAATATCCAGCAATGCCACTTTTGAGTATATACCCAAAAGAACTAAAAGCAGGGTAACAAAGAGGTATTGTACACCCACATTCAGAGTAGCATTATTAACAATACCAATATGTGGAAGCAACACAAACGGATGGATGAATGGATAACAACGTGGTATATACATTCAGTGGAATACTATTCACCCTTAAAAAGGAATGAACTACACATGCTACAACATGGACAAACCTTGAGGACATTATGCTAGGTGAAATAAACCAATCTCAAAAATACAAATATTATATGACTCTACTCATATAAGGTACCTAGAATAGTCAAATTCATAGAGGCAGAAATGATGGTGGCTGCCAATGGCTGTGGGAAAGGGAAAATAGGGAGTCGTTTAATAGGTATAGTTTCAGTTTTACAATATGAAAAGAATTGAGATTGGTTGTACAAGAATGTACATTTCAGTAGTATTTAGTATTTTCACATTTAAAAATTTAAGATGACCAATTTTTTGTTACATGTATTTTAACATAATTAAAAAAAAAATCTACAGCTAAACTCATACTTAATGGTGAGAAACCGGAAGTTCTCCCGCTAAAATCAGGACAAGGCAGGGATGTCCCTTCTCATCACTCTTTCTCAACACTGTACTAGAAGTCCTGGTTAATGCAGTAAGACCAAAAAAAGGAAATTAAAGGTATACAGAATGAAAAAAATAAAACAAATGTCTTTATCTGCAGATTTCATGACTGTCTATGTAGAAAACTTGAAAGAATAAAGAACCCCTAAACTTATAAGCAGTTACAGCAAGGTTGCAGGATGCAAGGTTAATATTCAAAAGCCAGGGCGCCTGGGTGGCTCAGTTGGTTAAGCGACTGCCTTCCGCTCAGGTCATGATCCTGGAGTCCCGGGATCGAGTCCCACATCGGGCTCCCTGCTCAGCGGGGGGTCTGCTTCTCCCTCTGACCCGCTTCCCTCTCGTGCTCTCTGTCTCTCATTCTCTCTCTCAAATAAAAAAAAAAAAAAAACCTTTAAAAAAAAAATATTCAAAAGCCAATCATTTTCCCATATGCCAGCAATGAACAAGTGGAATTTGAAATTAAAAACACAATACCATTTACACAATACTCTGGTTTCTCTTCAGATCGCATAAATCTTTCGCCTTTTACATTAGCACCCCCCCAAAAAAGGAAGACTTAGGTATGAATCTTTAAAACTATAGGCAAGATACTATATGAAGAAAACTATAAAACTCTGATGAAAGAACTCCAAGAACCAAATAAATGAAGAATTATTCCATGTTCATGGATAGGAAAACTCAATATTGTTATGATGTCAGTCAGCTCTTCCCAATTTAATCTAGAGATTCAACACAACCCCAACCAAAATCCCAGCAAGTAATTTGGCAAGTATACCACAAACTGGTTCTAAGTTTTCAATGAGGAGGCCAAAGATCCTAAATATTTAAAAAAGAACAAACTCAAGAAATTTAAAAAAGAACAAACTCAAGAAAATGACAGTACCCACCTTTAAAACAATATATATCTACAGTAATCAAGACAGTATGATATTGGCAAAAGAACAGTCAACTAGATTAATAAAACAATAAAGAGGCCCCAGAAACAGACCAACAAATATAATCAACCAATCTTTAACAAAGGAGTAAAGGTAATACAATGGAAAAAAAAAAAAATGAATCTTTTCAACAAACAGTACTGGAATAAATTAATACACACACATGTGCATACCCAGTTACATACACACATAGAATCTAGACACATACAGCCTTCACAAAAATTAATTCAAAATAGATCACAGGCCTAAATGTAAAGTACCTAAGTATAAAACTCTCAGAAGTTAACACTGGAGAAAATCTAGATGACATTAGGTTTGGAGATGACATGTTAGATACAATACCGAAGGCACAATTCAGGAAAATAAAATAAAATAAAATAAGTTGGACTTTGTTAATTTTAAAACTTCTGCTTTGCATAAGACAGTGTCAAGAAAATAAGCAAAGCCAAGACTGACAGAAAATATCTGCAAACAAATATCTGATACAGGACTGTATCTAAAATATACAAAAAATTCCTAAAACCCAACAGTAAGAAAAATAAACAATCCAATTAAAAATTGTGCAAAAGATCTGAGTAGACACCTCATAGAAGATATATAGGTGGCATATAAGCATATGAAAAGATATTGAATATCAAACAAGATACTAACACATGTATTAGAATAGCCAAAATCTAAAACACTGACAACATCAAATGCTGACGAGCATGTAGAGCAATAGGAACTCTCTTACACTGCTGGCAGGAATGCAAAATGGTACATCCACCTAGAAGATAATTTGGCAGTTTCTTACAAAACTAAACATACTCTTACCATATAATCCAGTAACTGAAAGTTATCCAAATGAACTGAAAACATATGTTCATATAAAAATCTACACATGGATGTTTATAGCAGCTTTATTCATAACTGCTACAACTTATAAGTAACCAAAATGTCCTAAACAGGTGATTAAACCAAGGTATTATTCAACAATAAAAAGAAATGAGTTATCAAGTCATGAAAAGATACGGAGGAAGCTTGAATGCATATTACTAAGAGAAAAAAAAGCCAAACTGAAATTCAACTACATACTGTGATTCCAACTCTATGGCATTCTGGTAAAGGCAAAACTATGGGGAACATTAAAAAGATCAGTGGCTGTTAGGGGTTAAAGGAGTAGAAGGGGATGAATAGGAAAATCACAGATTTTTAGGGCAGTGAAACTATTGTTTATGACACTATAAATGGTGGATTCATACCATTATACTTTTGTCAAAACTCACAGCATGTACAATAGCAAGAATGAACTAGGATTCATCCTAATGTAAACTATGGACTTTTGGTGAAAATGACATGTCGGCATAGGTTCACTGATTAGAAACAATGAACCACTGTTGCTAATGACAAGGCTGTGTATGTATGAGGGTAGGGACTGTATGTGAATTCTACACTTTCAGCTCAATTTTGCTGTGAATCTGAACTGTGGAAGGAAGGGAGGGAGGGACGGACTGATAAACACAACAACGTGAGTGAATCTCAAATGCATTATGTTTAGTGAAAGAAGCCTAAATGAAAAGGTTATATATTAGATGATTTCATTTTTATGACATTCTGAAAGAGGCAGAACTATTAAAGTGAGAAAAGAAATGAGGAATTCTCAGGAACTGAGGTTAGAGAAGGAGCTGACCATACAGGGACATGACAGAATTAGAACTCCTACATTTTGATTCTGTTGATGGTTGCACAATTGATCCATTTGTCAAAACTCATGAAAGAGTAAATTTTACTGTATGTTTACCTCAATAAACCTGACTGAGATAACATTTGTTTGCTTTAACATCTCTGAGGATATTCTTTTTGCTAAGTTATTATTTATGATATTTAGGATTTTTCATTATAAATGAACTCTAAAGATTTTAGATTATGAATATAATGAATATAGTAATATTCTTGCTTTATAAATTGAAGTTGAGAGTTTACCAAACTTAACAGTTTTTACTTTGAAATCTATTACATTTCCTATGTTCCTTGTGGACTTACTAGTTTCTTCCTTTTATTTTACATAGTCTCCAAATTAAACAGGTGGTTTACATCCTCAGAGTACAGTTTTCAAAGTGTGGTCCCAGGATTAGTAACAACATCACCTGGCAACTTACAAGAATTGCAAAATTCCAAGGCCCCACCCCTGACCAACTGAATCACAAACTCTCAGTTTGGAGCCCAACAATCTCCATTTTAAGAAGCTCTCCAGGTAATTTTAATACAGTTTAAGAAACACTATCCACAACCCAGACAATTAAATCAAATTCTCTTGGGGTGGGATTCAGCCATCAGTATTTTTTTTTTTTTTTGACTGAGCCACCCAGGCGCCCCCAGCCATCAGTATTTTTAAAACTCTCCATAAATTCCAATGTAGAACCAAGATTGATTCTGATTCAGTAAGTCTTAGATAGGCATCAGAGATTTTTAACAAGCACTCCAGTTGTTTCTAATGTCAGTAACCCAAGGACCTCTGGTTTGAAAAATAAGCATTCTATTACAAATACTGACTACCACCTGCTACCACAATGCACTGTACTTTTTTATTACCGTGGTAAACTTCATCTACATGAACTCTTTGAAATTAGACACAACCCAGACATTTCAAAATGTGGAATTATGCAACTAAGGAGGAATAGAAAATGAAGGGACAAAAACTTCCTCAGGTTGACTGCATTCCCTGGATGCATATCTTGTTTAATAGAAGAGTTGTAGCATATATTTATAGAAATTACTACACAGAAAATGTTTAAATAAACATGAGGTACATTTAGTGCAAGTCAGGTATCTGCAGTCATATATTCTTTTATGATATACACATAACTATATAATCATTAGACATTTAGCACTAACACAGGTCTTGTTTTGATTTTAAAACATTTGTTGAAGAAAAGTAAATGATCATTGAGCCAAATGCCAACTCTTGCTATAAACAGCTCATCTTGGCATCACTCTTTGTAAAACTTAAAAACTAAGATAAAATTTTATTTGAAATTTTAGTATAAGATTCCACTTTTAAACCTTTTTTTTAAGAGGGGGGAGGGGCAGAGAGGGAGAGAGAGAATCTTAGGCTCCATGTGCAGCACAGGAGTTGGACTTGGGGCTCAATCTCATGACCCTGAGACCATGGCTTAAGCCAAAATCAAGACACTTAACCAAATGAGCCACCCAGGTGCCCCTAAACATTTGTTTTCCTTTTTTCTACTTCCCCCTGGCTTTCTGATTAGAATCTTTAAAAGCAGACTATATGTGTATATGTAACAAAGCATCTTTACATATGTATCACTTGATAGTTTACAAATCACTTTCAGATACATTCTCTTAGCCCTATTAACATTCATCACTAATCAATTTACAGAACAGGAAACTAATTAAAGGAGCAACATGATTTGCTCAAAAATCAAGTAAAAAGCAACAAAGTCAAGACGTAAGCCTTTACCCTCCTACCTTTCTTTTTTTTTTTTTTTAAAGATTTTATTTATTTATTTGAGAGAGCATGAGAGAGAGCACATGAGAGGGGGGAGGGTCAGAGAGAGAAGCAGACTCCCCGCCGAGCACGGAGCCCAATGCGGGACTTGATCCAGGGACTCCAGGATCATGACCTGAGCCAAAGGCAGTCGCTTAACCAACTGAGCCACTCAGGCGCCCTACCCTCCTACCTTTCAATGCTATTTTATTAGATTAATTCCTAAAGAGCAGTGATTGACCCCCTCCCCCACTTTTTAAGATCTACTCCTGGAATAGTTGCAAAGTAATTCTTAAGGTGATCCCTTCCTGAAGATATAATTTTCTCAGAATACTTTTTCATACCATAAAATAGTAAATAAGTATGTGGAGAACACACTTTGCTCTTATTTTAACCTACATAAAGCATGGAAATCATTGCTTCAGGAAATATAGTCTCCTGTAAAATTGGGGTTCCTCTTTGTAAAAATCTGTGAGGGATTTTAGAAGGTTTGAGAATAATAAATGCTGACAAAGATGTTGGTCCCATGGAGACTTAGGCAAAAAAATCTTCATTCCTGACCTTCTGTATTTAACAATTCAATTACATGGGCTTTTCTGAAGAATCAAGAAGTTGTTTCCTATTTTGTTCACATAAACATCTGAACAGAAGTGAACTACCTGTTTTAGAAAATACTTTGTCTATTGGTGCTTACAGTTTTCACAGCCTCTAGATTTGCTAACCATTTGTCTTTGCAGTGAATAAACCTAATTGCTCCTTTTTAGAGAATTAGTCAATTGCATTTTCTCATCTTACTTTGACTATATTGGCCTGATGCTCTTCACTTCCTTCAATGTTTTTAAGTGTCCTTCATAACTATGTTCACATCTCACAAGACAAGAACTTTAAAAGCTCCTTCATTCACATTCATTCCTAAATGCTGTTGACTTGCCTTATCATGTACCATTTCCAAAATGCTATTTAGCCTTTCCTCACGTTATGACAATTTGCCATTTTTCACCCTATTTTCTCTGGCAGACCTAAGAAAAAGTAGAAAGAAATAAGGATATAAAAATTTTTGTAAATTTGAACAAAGTTGTACAAAACTTACTAAGTATTCTAAATTAAATAAATATATCAGAATAGTTTTAGACAGAACACACTAAATCTGGGCCATCTTTCAGAGATCTATGAATCAAAAGACATCAGTCTAGCACAATAGGACACTTATTAAAAGAAAAGCCATGGGATGAATCAAATCCTCAGTGTTGGAAGAAATAGTTTATATAGGAGTTTCTTAAGTAACTCATTACTTAGTTTCAAAGTGGGTATCAAGTGGCAATTCCATTCAGTACTCATATTTTCTGTTAAATCAATTCTTATAGATAGGAACAGTAAGTTTTTCTTCTTCAGTTATCTTCATTTAAAATAATCTAAGATGCCCTGAATATATTTTAATTAAGATCACTATGATGATTTCTTTTACTTTCACAAGATACAGGATTTTTATTATGAAAGGTCCCTGTCATGGTTTACATCCATACTTCCACTGATAAACTAAGCCATAATTTTCCTGAAGAAAAGATACAGGATAATTTCCCAACACTGTGAGAAAAAGATAAAAGGTTATCTTTCATGCATTAAATCTACACACACATACAAGAGTGTAGTTTGAAATACCAAAAAAAAAAAAAAAAAGATGATGAAGGAGGAGGAGGAGGAGAAAGAAAATCAGAAATCTAGGCATAGGGTTCAAAGAAGAGTGGTGTGAGAAAGTTGTATCTAGAACTCACGATTTTAAGTAGTAAGAGCTGCAGTTCATGCCAAAAGTGGTTTTCTAATGGTCACAAGGTACCAGTCTTCTGTGAGGTAAACAATTTTATCACTGCAAGACTACTTGATATTTTAAGTTCAACACGTCAAACTACATTCACAAGTTCTACTTTTGTCTTATTAGGTTACAAAGCCCTCTTTTTTTTCCCAGCATTTTATGTTAGAGTAGGCTTATCCTTGAATTTGATTAAACTAATGAAGGAAGATAACTGCCAACTGCAAAGAAAAGAAAGTTATTCATGTCTCTTAAAAAAGTCTATTAAATAACTGGTATTTTCTTTTAAACAATGAACTTCATTTTTAGGAAGCTTTACAAATGGTCAAGCATGACAAAATATTTAATTTAGATTAATTAGAAGTAATTAGAGGTAATAAGCTAAAGAAAATAGTAATACACTATTTTTTATCCATAAATTAAAGATTCATAATATTCAGTGTTAGCAACACTCAAACTAAAGGTGGGAATATAAATTGAAACAGTCTTTTATGAGGGCGTATTTGGCAGATCTAGGATTTTGACAGAAATATACCTGAAAAACACAAATCTACACCACAATTGTATATTGAAGGATTAGAAATTAGAATATTTTTATTTATTTTTAAGATTTTATTTATTTATTTGACAAAGAGAGACACAGCCAGGGAGGGAACACAAGCAGGGGGAGTGGGAGAGGGAGAAGCAGGCTTCCCTCCAAGCAGGGAGCCCGATGTGGGGCTTGATCCCAGGATCCCGGGATCATGACCTGAGCCGAAGGCAGATGCTTAAAGACTGAGCCACCCAGGCACCCAAGGATTAGAAATTAGAATAAACTAAATGTCCATGCTACACAATGCATGGACATGCCATGCATAATAGATCCATCCTATGGATATAGGAGGCAATTGTTACATAAGAACAAAATCTATCCATACACAATAACATGAAAGATGCTCAAAATAGAAAGTTAAAAGATGTAGAAAAAGATGTATAGTATGAGCCTTTATTGTTCCCTAGGGCTGCCATAACAAATGATCACAAATTTGGTGGCTAAGGGGCGCCTGGGTGGCTCAGTCGTTAAGCATCTGCCTTCGGCTCAGGTCATGATTCCAGGTCCTGGGATCGAGCCCCGCATCAGGCTCCCTGCTCCGCGGGAAGTCTGCTTCTCCCTCTCCCACTCCCCCTGCTGTGTTCCCTCTCTCGCTGTGTCTCTCTCTCTGTCAAATAAATAAATAAAATCTTTAAAAAAAAAAAAAATTTGGTGGCTAAAACAAAAGAAATTTATTTTTCACAGTTCTGGAGGCAGGAAGTCCAAAATCAAGATATAGGCAGGGCCCTGCTACCTCCAAATGCTCTAGAGGAGAGTCCTTCCTTGCCTCTTCCAGTTTCTGCTGGCTCCAAGTGTTCCTTGGCTTGCGGCCTGCTTCATTCTAATCTCTGCTTTCATCTTCACATCATCTTCTCCCCATGTCTATTGTCATCACATGGCCTGCTTCTCTGTGTCTTCTCTAAGGACACTCAGTACCTACAGATAACCCTTAGTCTTAAAGTTTTCAAAATCATCTAAAATGATGACCTCATTTTTATATCTCTAGCCTAGAAATCTTTCCTAAACTCTTGGTTTGTATTATTCAACTTCCTACACGGACATCACTACCAGATATCTGCAAAGCTCCTTCCTCACCACCAGATACCTACATCAGACATTTACTCCTTCAGGTCTTTCATTCTCAATAGGTTTATTGTTACCACTGTAATCAAATTTGCAACCTTCCACCACCCAACAACACTCTCCATCCCCTTTACCTTGCTCTACTTTTTTCTTTCACAAGAATACTTATCAATTCTCATTTATTTATGCTTACCTATTGTTTATACTGTGCCCTCCTCCCCAACCTGAAATGTAACTTCCATTAGGACAGAGATCTTTGCCTTCTTTGTTTACTGATTTACCTACAACAGAGCCTGTCACCTGGTAAACACGTATTTGAATCCATTTTTTAATTAAAAATTTTTTAAATAAAAAGGCCAGTCCCCTCATTCTATCTTTTGTAGTTTGTTTGCTACCCAAATTTCACTTCTGTGTACCTATAAGATTCACGGACCACTTCTATTTTTTTTTCCTAAAGATAACTGGACAACTCCTTCTCTGCAATACATCATTCCACATCACATCTCCTCTCCAAAACAATCCATTTCAGTTTTAAGTAAACATATCTTAAAGCTCCCATCCTTCATCTTTATTCATCCTTATTTTAAAACTTTCTTGCTCAGACCCCAGCCAAATTACTTTCTTCTATAGAAGATTTTTTATATTAAATACTTTAATAAGTAAAGTGATTATATAGAATAATTTAATTTTTAATTGAATTATAGTTGGCACACAATGTTACATTAATTTCAGAGTGATATGACAAGTCTATACATTTTGCTATGCTCACTACAAGTGTAGCCACCACCTGTCACCATACAACACTATTATAATACTACTGACTACATTCCTTATGCTGTACCTTTTATCCCCATGACTTATTCATTCCGTAACTGGAAGCCTGTATCTCCCACTCCCCTTCACCCATCCTGCCCATCCCTCCAATCCCCTCCCATCTGGCAACTCTCAGTTTGTTCTCCATATTTATAGGTCTGTTTCTATTTTTTGTTTGTTTGTTCATTTTTTGACAGAAGACTTTATTTCTTTTCCTTTTTCTTTTTTAACCCCTTTTTTGGTAAGCAGGTAGGGAGCTGATGCAGAGTTAAGTCCCTGGGTAGTTTTTTTCCAAAACATAAATAGTATCTTCCTCTCTACTCTGACCATACACATTTACATATTCTGATTTACCAGAGGGAGACATAAATGGATATATGCTTCTCAAAAGAACCTCCCTAGACATTTTTTTTTTAAAGATTTTTTTATTTATTTGACAGAGAGAGACACAGTGAGAGAGGGAACACAAGCAGGGGGAGTGGGAGAGGGAGAAGCAGGCTTCCTGAGGAGCAGGGAGCCTGATGCGGGGCTCAATCCCAGGACCCTGGGATTATGACCTGAGCCAAAAGCAGACGCTTAATGACTGAGCCACCCAGATGCTCCTCCCTAGACATTTCTGATGTAATACAACCCCAATCACTAGACTGACAACCACTGAATTAAAACATACAAAATAACAACTACAGCTTGTGATTCATAATCTTTAAATCTCTATATTCAGGTTTTTCTAAATGAAAAATATTTTCAGAGGAACCAGTAAGAAGTTAATAACAAATAGATTTGATTATTCCTAAGAAATAATAAGGACCCTATCAAGCAGCCACACCATGTCTACATATGACCAACTTCAAAATTCTATGCTTGTTACCATGTTACATCCTCCTCCATTCTTCCTCTTACCTGCTAATGCCTATAAATCTACTTTGGAATATTCAAAATTGCACTGTTAAAAAGGAACAGTTTATTCTTCCCCTTCTCAGACATGCTACTATGTTCTCCTACATGCCTATAATATGACAATGTCCTTGTTTTTGACATACTTCCCAAAATGTTTTTTTCCTGTCTAGAAAGCTTTGACTAGAATTGTTATTTATAGAAAATGATTTCTGGGTGCGCATGCTAACCTCCACTCCTAATCTTGAGCAATTTAGAGGACTTAAGAAAAAGGATCTGTGATCTAACCTCAATAAATTCAGTTTTCAACTGAGTTTCAAATTCAGTTTTCTTATCTGTAAAATGGGCATACAGAACTAAATTACTTCTAAAGTCCCTTCCAGCTACAGAATATATGAACCAATGTTTCTGTTATTTACAACAGGATTACAAGCAAGAAACTGAAACAAGTTCTCTCAAGAAAAAGTTAAAAAAAAAATAAATGTGCTATCTCAAATATTTTAAGTAGATATAACAGTCCCTATCTTGAGTGACTACATCTTCAAAAAAGGTTTAAGTATATTTTATTTTTAAAATATTCAATTTGGGGGCGCCTGGGTGGCTCAGTCGGTTAAGTGGCTGCCTTCGGCTCAGGTCATGATCCTGGGGTCCTGAGATCGAGCCCCATGTCTGGCTCCCTGCTCAGCAGAGAGCCTGCTTCTCCCTCTCCCTCTGCCTGCCACTCTGCCTACCTGTGCTCTCTCTCTCTCTGTCAAATAAATAAGTAAAATCTTTAAAATAATATTAATAATAAAATAAAATATTCAATTTGTCTGAAAAAGGTATATTAAACTTTTTGTGAAAACTGATATTTATCCTTTAACTTTTTGGTTCCTGATTAAATCCTAACCTCTAGTTGACACACCACCAGCGATATTCTATCCTCAAATGTCTATGTGTGTATACATACAGTTGACCCTTGAACAATGCAGGAGTTAGAGGCAGCAAACCTTTCACCCTCCTTGTACAAATATTCACATATACCCTACTGAACTGTTGAACTGAAGCTTTACCAGTAATATAAAGAGCTGATTAACACATTTTTTGTACATTATATGTATTACATACTGTAGTCTTACAATAAAGTAAGCTAAAGAAAAAATGTCAAGAAAATCATAAGAGAAAATACATTCATAATACTATGCTGTATTAATCGATACTGTAAGTTTATGTCATCTCTTTACAAGATGAATCATCTGTCAATACCTAAATCAATATCGTCTTATATGATACAAAACACTATAAATGTTTTACATATTAATACTAGACATCAAAAATGAAAAGATAATATGAAAAAGAAATTCATATTTATTTACAGATATAACAATTCATCACTGATAACAAAGAAGCAACAATATGATTTCTCTTTTTTTAAAGATTTTATTTATTTATTTGAGAGAGAGAATGAGATAGAGCATGAGAGGGAGGAGGGTCAGAGGGAGAAGCAGACTCCCTGCCGAGCAGGGAGCCCGATGCGGGACTCGATCCCGGGACTCCAGGATCATGACCTGAGCCGAAGGCAGTCGCTTAACCAACTGAGCCACCCAGGCGCCCAACAATATGCTTTCTTTATGAAAGCCTAGCATAGTCAGTGCAATTGCTTCATGGTAGCCTAGCCTATACACTAACAAATATACACTAATATACTATACACTAATATAATTACATATATACACTAACAAAATCATTATAAAACTGTTAAACCATACAATATTAGTCATGTTCATAACACAGCACTGGAAACATTGTTACTTTAAAAAAAAAAAAAACCACTTACTTGTGATAATGCTGACATGCAATTTCTCCAATTACGAGAGAAGCATTATTTTACAGTAATGTAATTCTTCAAAAGCAAAGTTTTAAAACAGTGGGAAAACTAACACATTACTAAATTATTATTAAATATTACTCACCCTATACCTATGTAAGGATAGGCTATCCATTTCTATACAAGTCTTGCACACAATGTTCTACACAATGAATCCTTAGGAAATGATAATGACACAAAAGCATCTCACACAGTTCTTGCCATCCATCTTCAACGGCGTAATCCTTCTAGACTTTCATGTTCTCTCTTTCACGGTTCTCTTCCACAGTATTGATGATTCTTTCCACAAAGTGCTGTGTGTAATGAGCCTTAAAGGTCCTTATGATCCCCTGATCTAGAGGTTGAATTAGAGATGTGTTTGGGGACAAGCAGATCACTCCAATGCCACTGGTGTTCAAGTCATGGCATTCTAGGTGGCCACGGGCAAGGTCCAATATTAAAAGAACTTTCAAAAGCAGTCCCTTACCGGCAAACGTACTTCCTCACTTCAGGGACAAAGCACTGATGAAATCAATCCAGAAAAAGGATTCTCACTATCCAGGCCTTCTTGTTGTACAACCAAGACTGGCAGCTGGTAGCTCTTTTCCCTTCAAGGCTTGGGTGTTAGTGGCTTTACAGAGAAGGACAGTCCTGATCAGTTAAGTTAGCCTATCCCTTCCTGCTTTAATTCCTGGTGCTCACTGCTTTCCTTACTAATAAATGTCCTTTGTGGCTACCCCCCCCCCCCCGAAAATAAGGCATTTCTGTCTGCATTAAAAACCTGTTCAGGCAGGTATCCTTTCTCCTCAAGTATTTTTTAATGCATCTGGGAACTCATCTGCTGTCTCTTGGTCAACAGAAGCTGCTTCTCCTATTCTCTTGACATTTTTTAAGGCAAACCACTTTCTGAAACTATCAAACCATCCTTTGCTGGCATTAAATTCTCCAGCCTCAGAGCCTTTACCTTCCTTTTGCTTAAGAATGTCATGTAATGACTTCACTTTTTCTCAAGTCATATTAGAATCTATACAGGTACACCATTCTTACAGCAATCATGCATCCTCATAAAAGCTGCATTTTCAATACGAAATAAGGTATTTTGCAAAAAGTGCAAGGTTTTTATGCCTGCTGGCTAACTACAACAACTTCATGAATTTCCTTTTTTCATTTTTTTAAACAGTGGCCCTTATGCTAGAATCATTTATACTGAAATGGTGGGCAACCCAGCTGCAGACCTCAATCTACAGTACATATCAAGCAATTCAAATATTTTTTGTAATGTAATGACTCTTCTCTGCTTCTTGGGAGCAATTCCAACATCACTAGTGGCACTTCATATGGGTCCCACGGTGTTATTCAAAGTTTATGCACTAAACACAATGAAAAACACATGAGAACCGCAAGAGATCACTTTTTACTGCGATATGCAATTTACTGGAAAGATGAACTGCTCACGCAGAGATGATTAATGTCACCTGGTGTTCTAAGTAGATACAACACTTGAGCTCACCACAGTAGCAACATGAGGTCATTATGAAATTACTACAATAGTACTGTTATGTACCGCAGTTAATTTTATGCAGTTACGACTTAATACTGCATTTTTATGTTTATTTACATTTCTCTTGACTGCAAATGGCACCAAGTATGGTCTATAAGTATTTGTATACATAAGTTTTGACAAATTTTAACTTTTTATAACAGATTTGTGCATATTTTATGGTAGCAAATGATAAATAGATGAGTATCTACGTATACTTTATGCATTCATACAGACCTTTCTTAAGGTTTATCTTTTCTTAACTTTTTCGATAATTCTAGGCTTGTGGTTTGTGAGCAAGTTTTTTTAAATTGTCCCAAATCTCTAAAAAGTTTTCCAGTATCTGTACTGGAAAAAAATCAGTATATAAGTGTACCTATGCAGTTCAAACCTATGTTGTTCAAAGGTCAACTGTGTTAAAAAAAAAAAAAAAAAAAAAAACTATCAAAAAAGAATCGCTCCTTCAATGAAAACATCAGTACCTAACATCTCATTATAGGAAAACTGTCCTACCCACAATAAGTAGTTCTCATTCAACCTTTTCTGGTAAGTCCTAAAAGTCATTATATGCCATTATCAAAAGCAGCTCAGTAAAGTACAAAAAACTAGAAAGACCTGAACTTGTTTCCTACCTCTATGACTTAACACCTGGTATGCTGCTCCCGCCCCACTCCCCCACCAAATAAATACACTTAACCTCCCTAAGCATCAACTTTCTCAACTGGAAAGATTAAATACCTACCTTGTAGGGATGATATGAGGATAAAAACAGACCACCTAATGCATCTTTTGATGTTCTAAGAATACAGCAGTAGCTCAATAAAAAGTAGCTATCATCAATTTACAAAAACATTCTTTTTACCCACTGAAACTTCAAATGAAGTCTATTAATTAACATCATAAAATATGAAGAACCACTTCCTTGCCCTCATAATTTTACTATACAAGTTAGATTTTCATTGTTGATTCAAATCTAATATGGCTATTCTTTTACATTTATTTAAAATAAAAATCACTAATACATTGAAATTATTTCCACCCAATATTGGCCAATATTAAGTTAAATGTTAAATTAAATCAGCAAATATAACTTTATAAATAGTTATATGTTCACTTACAATTAAACTTAAAATTCACTTCAATTATTCAGCTTCATTCAGACTTTGGCCAGTATATTGTGTAGATAAAATGTCAATACAGTTGACCCTTGAACAACATGGGGGTTGGGGCACTGACCTGTACAGTCAAGCATCCACATATAACTTTGATTCCTCCAAACTTAACTACTACTACTAACAGCCTAGTACTGATCAGAAGCCTTACCATACATAAACAGTCAACTAATAAATATTTTGTATGTTGTATTATTACCTACTGTATTCTTACAATAAAAGTAAACTAAAAAAAGAAAATATTAAGAATCATATTTAAAAAGTCATAGTTAATACATTTACAGTACTATATCATATTTACCAAAAAAATCCACATATAAGTGGACTGCACAGTTCAAACTCCTATTGCTCAAGGGTCAACCGCATATAAAAGTAAAGGCCAAGGTCACAGAAAATGGCAGAGAAAGCAGCTCTAAGAATCAGTCCCACTGAAACAATATTGAGCTGGCAAGAACTATTAGAATCAATTATTTCAGAACTCTGGAGTCTAGTCAAACAACTGCAATAACACAAGAGTGCTTAATGAAGAAAGAGGCTGGTAAACTTTGGTGAATTTCTGCATTTTGTGTAGCAGCCACCATTTCCCCAACTACCAGCATGGAGGCAAAAAATCTGTAGGTATGGCAGCTTACATTCCTGGTGAAGCCTACCAGTGCCAGGGTGGACAATAAGGACCTAATCTCTCCCAAAAAATGGGGTTATGTGTTTTGATCTGCCTGGTAGATATCTGTGGGACTAGTACAGAGGCCAGCCACTATTTCAATTCCACTGGGCTACATGGCTTCCTGGGCAACATCTGTCAAAGAAATTTAAGACTTTTTTTTTTAAGAGTTTAGAGCATTTTTTTTTTTTAAGATTTTATTTATTTATTTGACAGAGAGAGAAAGAAGAGCAGGAGGAGAGGGAGAAACAGGCTCTCCGCAGAGCAGAGAGCCCGATGCAGCACTCGATCCCAGGACCCTGAGATCATGACCTGAGCCAAGGCAGACACTTAACCGACTGAGCCCCCCAGGTGCCCCAGACTTTTTTCTTTTTTTTTTAAAGATTTTATTTATTTATTTAATTGATACAGAGAGAGAGACAGCGAGAGAGGGAACACAAGCAGGGGGAGGGTCAGAGGGAGAAGCAGGCTTCCTGCCGAGCAGGGAACCTGATGTGGGACTCGATCCCAGGACCCCGAGATCATGACCTGAGCTGAAGGCAGTCGGTTAACCAACTGAGCCACCCAGGCGCCCCCCTTTTTTTTTTCTTTCTTTACGGGATCCAAGCACTCAAGGAACTACTGGGTCACTGCCTGACCACAAAGATAATAAAACAGAAGCTTCAGTGACCACATACAAATAGCAAAGTGGAAGTAGTTCTTACCAGTAAACACTGTAAATGTAAAAGCCTTAAATTCATCAATTAAAAGACACAGATTGCCAAAATTGGTTTTAAAATATGATCCCATAATATGCTCCTTATAAGGAACTTATTATAGACCCAAAAACACAAATAACTTGAAAATAAAAATGAAAAAAAGATCTTTCATGCAAATAATAACCAAAAGAGAACTGGCGTATCAATGCTAATAGCAAACAAAATACATTTTAAGCCAAAAAGTGTTACGAAAGACAGATACTGGATATTGACAAAAGGATTAATATGACAAGAAAATAACAATTATAAGCAAGCAAAAAGCCCCAAAATACAAACACAAACAATGAGAACTGGAAGGAGAAACAGTTGAATCATAATGTAAATTTTGATACTTTGAGATTCAAAAGGCCCACTCTCAGCAATGGCTGGAGAATCTAGACAGAAGATCAATAAGGAAACCAAAGACCTGAACAATACTATAAATCAACCAGGTATTACAGACATGTACACAACATCCCACCCAACAGGAGCAGAACACACACTCTTCTAAGTATACATGGAACATTCTCGAGGATAGACTATACGTTAGGCAACAAAACAATCCTCAATAAATTTAAATTCACTGAAACCTAACAAGGTATTTTCTTAAACCACAATGGAATGAAACTAGAAATAACAGAAGAAAAACTGGAAAATTAGCAACATGAATCCACTCTTAAATAAGAAATAATTCAAAGAATAAATCACAAGGAAATTAGAAAGCAACTTGAGGCTAATGAAAATGAAAATACAAACGTTACCAAAACATTAGGATACAACAAAAGCAGTACTTAGAAAATAATTTATAGCTATAAATGCCTACATTAAAAATGAAGAACTTGGGGTTCCTGGGTGGTTCAGTCGTTAAGTATCTGCCTTCGGCTCAGGTCATGATCCCAGGGTTCTGGGATCGAGCCCCGCATCAGGCTTTCTGCTCAGTGGGAAGCCTGCTTCTCCCTCTCCCTCTCCCACTCCCCTTGCTTGTGTTCCCCCTCTTGCTGTGTCTCTCTCTGTCAAATAAATAAATCAAATCTTAAAAAAAAAAAAAATGAAGAACTATCTCAAACCAATAGTCTAACTTTATACCTTAAGGAACTAGAAAAAGAGCAAACTAAGCCCAAAGCCAGCATAAAGGAGGAAATAATAAAAACTAAAGCAAAGGTTAATAGAGAAAAGAAAAATAGAATCAACAAACTAAAAATTAGTTTTTTTAAATTAACATATCCTTAACTAGACTATGGAAAAAATAGACAAAATGTAAATAAATAAGATCAGAAATGAAAGTAAGGACATTATAACAGCCCCCTAGCCCCCACACCCTTATTGCTTTCTGCTGTTTCAAATACCTGTGGTCAACCATGGTCCAAAAGCAGGTGATCCTCCTTCTGACTTATCAGAAGATAAATAGTAGCCTAATGCTATGTCACAAACAATGTCATTCACCTTACCCCGTCTCATCATGTACGCATTTTATCATCTCATCATGTAGGCATTTTATCTCATGTCATCACAAGAAAAACGATGAGCATAATATAATGTATTCTGGAAGACCACATTCTCATACCTTTCATTAGAGTAAACTGCTATAATTGTCCTATTTTACATTTATTGTTGTTAATCTCGTACTGTGCCTAATTTATAAACTAGGAATATCATAGCTGTGTATGTATGAGAAAAAACATACTATATGTAGAGTTGGGAATTATCTGTAACTTCAGGCAGCCACTGGGGGTCTAGGAATGTATCCCCATGGATAAGAAGGAACGAAGGACTACTGTACTACTAATCTCACAGAATATAAAAGGACTATAAGAGAACACTATGAATGATTATACGCTTACAAACTAATCTAAATGAAAAAGGACAAATGTGTAAAAACACAGACATTACCAAAACTACCTCAAGAAGAAAAAAAACCTCAACATGCCATTATATAACAGGAAAATCAATAATCAAAAACTTCCAAACAAAGAAAAGCTCAGGTCTAGATGGCTTCACTGGTGAATTCTACCAAATAATTGTAAAAAGAACATTGGAGGTGGTTCAAGATGGCAGTGTGGGAAGATCTGAACTCACCTCCTCCCACAGACACACAAAATATACAGCTACATATAAAATTACCCCTGAAAAAGATCCAAAAACTAGCTGAACTGCTCCTCCACAACAAAGGATAAAAGGGCTACATCAAGACCTGAAGGATAGGCAGAGTCTCCTCAAAAATCCCACCCTGAGCATGACAAAATACAATCTTCTCACAAATACAGAGTTGCTCTCTGAGAAACGAGGGGTTTGTGATCCACATCAGGCACCTCAACTCTTGAGACCTTCACCAGAGATAAGCCCTCAAAATGTCAAGCTCTGAAACCAATGAGGTATATCCGAGAGGACCATAGGGGCTGTAGGGAACAGAGATTTCACTATTAAAGGGCTCACATAAGGACTCACTTGCCCGAGGGGCCAGCACAAAAGAGGCAGTTTGAAAAACTCCTAGAGCATAATTGAAGATTCACTTGCTAATATTAAAGCACCTGCCAGAGAAGCAGGAGCCTATTAGAACTCCTTTCAGGGACAGAAGCACTGACAGGCACCATTTTTGCACAGTCCTCATACCTTACTAGCGCCACTTCTGGCAGGAGCTGTATTTGCACTCTCCTCCCTCTAACCTGCTAACATCTGTTAAGCACACTCTGCTCCCATACGACGCTCACTACCCTGCCAATGCCAGCAGCTGTGCACAGCCCACACAGCGTATGCCCTTTAATGCCTTGTCCTAATGGCCACAGAGGATTGTGCTTCTGGCCTTGATGGGTCTGAAACAATCAGAGACACAGTTCTTGGCACTTTACCACCCACAGGGCAGTGCAGAGACAGCAGAACAAGACATATCTCCAGTCTTCCTGTGCAGAGGTCTATTTACTTGTACTGAAGCTTCAGTCTAAAGAGAATGACTCAGAATTACCAGTCACAAAGAGGCTACAAATGTGCTCTCAGGGAATGTAGGCCAGTGGATGCCACCTTTGCGTTCCTGCTTGGCCTTGCTACAGCTTGCTGGTATCTCCCACAAGAGTTCATACTCTCCAGGAGCCCTGATTTTTGCAACTGTCACCAAGGGGACACATCCAGACTCCTGGTCTGGAGTCCAGCATGATTTGTGAATGCCATCCCACTGGACTGTATATATCTCTGATAAATTAAAAGCTGCTACCTACAGGTCTAGTTTCTACATAGCCTGAAACTAGAGGCAGAATGAGATCCCTCCCTCTGGAATACTCACAGATCTTGGCACTTCCTCAACAACTGGACCTATGAAGAATAAATCAGGCTGCTTAGACAATTACAAAGACTGAAGAGAAAGCCAAGAGCTATGGCAATTTTGTTTAAAGGATAAGGTTCATCTCCTACACAAGGCCACTCCTTACCTGGGAGAGAGAGCTGTTTTCCTTAATACCCAAACACAAACACGGAGAGTCAGACAACAGGAGGAGACAGAGGAATATGTTCCAAACAAAAGAACAAGATAAAACCCCAGAGAAAAACACTGGTGAAATGGAGATTAAGTAATTTACCTGATTAAGAGTCCAAAATAATGTTCATAATGATGTTCACTGAACTCAGGAGAAGAATCAATGAATACAGCAAAAACTTCAGCAAGAAACAGAAAATATAAGAAAGTACCAAAGTCTCAAATCTGAAGAATACAATAAGCAAACTGAAAACTATAGCAGAAAGGTTCAACAGACTAGATGAAGCAGAAGAAGCAATCCATGATCTGGAAGACAGGGCAGTGGAATTCACCAAAAGAGAGAACAAAAAAAATTAATAATTTTAAAAATTGAAGCTAGCTTAAGGGACCTATAGGACAACATTAGGCAAAATAACATTCACATTATAAGGATTCCAGAAAGAAGAGAGAGAAAGGGGCAGAACACTTATTTTACTAGACAGGCGCTTTAACCAACTAAGCCACGGCGCCCACCGGCAGAACACTTATTTTAAAAAATAGCTGAAAACTTCCCTAACCTGTAAGAGGAAACAAATACCCAGATCCAGGAAGCCCAGAGTTCCAAACAAGATAAACCCAAAGAGACCCACACCACAACACATTACAATTAAAATGTCCAGAGTTAAATATAGAGAGAATATTAAAAGCATTAAAACCACTTATTATATACAAGGGAACCCCCATAAGACTATTATCACATTTCTCAGCAGAATCTTTGCATACCAAAAAGGAGATGCATAATATATTCAAAGCGCATTTCTACAAGTAGAAAAAAACACTGTAAGAAAAAGACATATGAGGGGCACTTGGATGGCTCAGTTGGTTAAGCGTGTGCCTTTGGTTCAGGTCATGATCTCAGGGTCCTGGAATCGAGGTCCCCACTGGGCTCCCTGCTCAGCAGGGAGTCTGCTTCTCCCTCTCCATCTGCCCCTCCCCCAACACTCGTGCACTATCTTTCTCAAATAAAATCTTTATAAATTTTTTTAAAGATCTTTTATTTATTTATCTGACAGAGAGAGACACAGCGAGAGAGGGAACACAGGGAGAGTATGAGAGGGAGAAGCAGGCTTCCTGCAGAGCAGGGAGCTCAATGCAGGGCTCAATCCCAGGACCTGGGATCATGACCTGAGCTGAAGGCAGACACTTAACAACTGAGCCACCCAGGCGCCCCATCAAATAAAATCTTTTAAAAAAAAACATATGACAGCAAAAATCTCACTGATAAAGGTACATATAAGATAAGGTAGTGGATTAATCACTTATTAATCTAGTATGCAGATTAAAAAGCAGAAGTAGTAAAAGTAACTATAATTATAATAGTTAAGATATACACAAAATTTTAAAATGCAACATGTTACATTAAAAACATAAAATGTGGGGAAGAGAAGTGAAAATACTGAGCTTTAGAATGCATTCAAACTTAACTATCATTAGGTTGAAAGTAGAAAATTAACTTGCTATCCCTTAAGTAGAGAGTCATCAAACCAAAAGGGAAGAAAACAAGACAAGAAGGAATAGAGAGGAACCACAAAACAAAGAAACAACAAAATGACAATAAGTACATACCTACTAATAACTAGTTTAAACCTAAAGGAACTAAATACTTTAAAAGACAAAAAGTGCCTCAATAGATTTAAAACAACAAGACCCGGGGTGGGGGGGGGGTCCTCAGTCAGCTAAGCATCTGATTCTTGGTTTCAGCTCAGGTCGTATCTCAGGGTCCTGGGATCAAGCCCTGCATCAGGCTCTGTCCTTGGGGGAGGGGGGCAATCTGCTAGGGATTCTCTCCCTCTCCCTCTGTCCCTCTCCCTGCTCTCTCTTTCTAAAATAAATAGATAAATCTTTAAAAACAACAAGACCCATCTATATGCTGCCTACCTGAGATTCACTTCAGATGTTAAGGACACACACAAACTGAAAGTGAAGAAATGGAAAAGGATACAAACTGAAAGTAAAACAATAGAAAAGGATGCTTCATGCAAATGAAAACCAAAAGAAAGCTGGGATAATTATTACTTATATCAGACAAAGCAGACTTTAAAACAAAGACTGTAATAATAAAAGACAAATATAGGCATTATATAATGATAAAGGGGTCAATCCAGCAAGAAGAAATATTTACAGCATTTGTAAATATTCATGAACACAACATAGGAACACCTAAATATAGAGAGCAAATATTAACATATCTAAATGGAAAAACTGAGGGGCCCCTGGTTCAGTCGGTTAAGTGGCTGCCTTTGGCTCAGGTCATGATCCCAGGGTCCTAGGATAGAGTCCAGCATCGGGCTCCCTGCTCAGCAGGGAGTCTCCTTCTCTCTCTCTCTCTGCCCCTCTCCCTGACCCCATTCGTGCTCTCCTACCAGTCTCGCTCGTGCGCTCTCTCTCTCAAATAAATAAAATCTGTTTAATAAAAATTAAAATAAACAAATAAGTGGAAAAATTGATAGCAACGCAATAGTGGGAGACTTTAATGCCCCACTTACATCAATGGATAGATCATCCAGTCAAAAAATCAATAAGGAAACAATGGCCTTAACATATTAGTTCACAAAAACTTGTTAATAAACATATATAGAAAATTCCATCCAACAGCAGAATACAGTTTTTTCAAGTGCGCATGGAACATTCTCCAAGATAAATCATATGTTAGACCACAAAATAATTGTCAATAAATTTAAGACTGAAATTATATCAAGCATCTTTTCCTATCTCGATATGAAACTAGAAATCAACTGCAAGAAAAAAAACTAAAAAATCACAAATATGTGTAGACTAAACAACATGCTACTGAACAACCAATGAGTCAACAAAGAAATCAAGGGAGAAATAAAAAACACCTTGAGACAAATGAAAACTGAAGTACAACATACCAAAATCTATGGAATGCAGCAGATGCAGTCCTAAGAGGGAAGTTTATAGCAATACAGGCCTACCTCAAGAAACAAAAAACCCTCAAATAAACAATCTAACCTTACATTTCAAGTAATCAGAAAAAGAAAATCAAGTGACGCCCAATGTTAGTAGAAAGAACGAATTAATAAAGATCAGAGCAGAAATAAATGAAATGGAGACTAAAAAGAAAAAAGATAAATGAAACTAAGAGCTGATTCTCCAAAAAGAAAATTCACAAAACTTTAGTCAGACTTACCAACAAAAAAAGAGGGCTCAAATAAAGTCAGAAATTAAACAGGACTTACAACTGGTACCAAGAATATAAAAAGGATCATTAGAGACCACTGTGAACAATTACACACCAACAAACTGGACATTCTAGAAGAAATGCATAAATTCCTAAAAACATACAATCTTCCAAGACTGAATCATGAAGAAACAGAAAATCTGAAGGGACCAATTATGGGTAAGGAGATTGAACTAGTAATCAAAAACTTCCTAACAAACCAAAGTCCAGAGCCAGACAACTTCACTGGTGAATTCTAGCAAACATTCAAAGATTTACTATCTATCCTTCTCACAAATTTCCCAAAAAATTGAAAAGGAAGGAACATTTCCAAACTCATTTTATGAGGTCAGTATACCTTAATACCAAACTAGACAAGAACACCACACACACAAAAAAGAAAATTCCCAACCAATATCCCTGATGAACACAGTTGTAAAAATCTTCAACAAAATATTAGCAAAACAAATTCAACAACACAGTAAAAGAATCATACACCATAATTAAGTGGGATTTATTCCAGGGATGCAAAGATTGTTCAACATTCCCAAATCAATGAGAGACACCATATTAGCAAAATGAAGAATAAAAATCTTATGATCTTCTCAACAGATGCAGATAAGTATTTGACAAATTCAACTTCCATTCATAATAAGAACTTTTAACAAAGCGTGTACAGATGGAACACACTTCAACATGATAAAGGCCATATATGGCAAACCCGTAGTTAACATCATATTTCCTTTAACATAAGGAACATAGGGTGACTGGGTGGCTCAGTCGATTAAGCATTCAACTCTTGATTTTGGCTCAAGTTATGATCTTGGAGTCATGAAATGGATCCCTGTGTTTGGCTCTGTGCTTGGCCGGGAGTCTGCTTGAGATTCTCTCCCTTTCCCTCTGCCCCTCCCCGGGCTCATGCTCTCACTCTCTCTCTCTCTCTCTAAAATAAATAAATGAATCGTTTTAAGAAGGGGGGGGGGCACCTGGGTGGCTCAGTAAGTTAAGTGTCTGCCTTCAGCTCAGGTCACGGTCTCCGGGTCCTGGGATTGAGCCCCGCATCAGGCTCTCTATTCAGCAGGGTGTCTGCTTCTCCCTCTCCCTGTCCCATTCCCTCTGTGCTCTGTCTCCCTCTCTCACTTGCTCTCAAACAAAAATAAATAAAATCTTAAAAAAAAAAAATAGATGAGGAACACAAGGATGCCCAATCACCACTAGTACTGGAAGTTCTGGCCAGAGCAATTACATGTGAGAAAGAAAGAAAGGTCAAACAAATTGGAAAAGAAGAAGTAAAACTGTAACTATCTGCAGACACTTCCTATATAGAAAACCCTAAAGGGGCGCCTGGGTGGCTTAGTCAGTTAAACTGCTACCTTTGGCTCAGATCATAATCCCAGAATCCTGGGATTGAGTCCTGCATCGGGCTCCCCACTGAGCAGGGGAGTCTGCTTCTCTCTCTCTCTCTCTCTCTCCCTCCCTCTGCCCCTCCCCCTACTTGTGCTCTCTCCCTCTCAATAAAATCTTTAAAAAAAAAGAAAGAAAGAAAACCCTAAAGATTCCACCAAAAAACTGTTAGAATTAATAAATGAATTCAGTAACACTGCAGGGTACATACATGTTGCATTTTTATACACCAACAAACTACCAGCAAGAGAAATTAAGAAAAAAATCCCATTTACAATTATATCAAAAAGAATAAAATAGGTAGGAATAAATTTAACGCAAGAGATGAAAAACACATACACTGAAAACTTAAGAAATTGATGAAAGAAACTAAAGAAAACACAAATAAATGGAAAGATGGTCCATGCTCATGGACTGCAAGAATACTGTTAAAATGCCCACACTACCCAAAGCAATCTACAGATTCAATATATCCCTATCAAAATTCCCATGACATTTTTCACGGAAACAGAATAAAAAATCCTACAATTTGTATGGAACCGCAAAGATCCCAAATAGCCAAAGCAATCTTGAGAAAGAAGAACAAAGCTGGAGGCATCACACTCCCTGAATTCAAACTATATTACAAAGCTATAGTAATCAAAATAGTGTAATTTTCACATAAAAATAGACACAAAGAGCAATGGAACAG
The DNA here is from genome assembly GCF_011800145.1 of Mirounga leonina. Lineage (NCBI taxonomy): Eukaryota > Metazoa > Chordata > Mammalia > Carnivora > Phocidae > Mirounga > Mirounga leonina. The sequence goes on from NW_023270268.1 coordinate 32,620,769, forward strand.
AAAAGAGAGCCCAGAAATCAATCCATATATACATGTTCAACTAATTCAAGACAAAGTAGAAAAGAATATACACTGGAGAAAGTACAAATCTCTTCAATAAACATAGCTGGAAAAACTGGACAGCCACTTGCCAAAAGACTGCAACTGGACTACTACCTTACATTATAAGCAAAAATTAACTCACGTGGATTAAAGATCAGAAGGGTAAGACTAAAAAACATAAAACCATAAAAGAAAAGATAGGTGTTAAGCTCCCTGATATCAATCTTGCCTATTTTTCTGATCTGACTCCAAAGGCAATGGCAGCAAAAGCAAAAATAAACAAGTGGGACTATATCAAACTAAAAGGCATCTGCACAGCAAAGAAAATCATCAACAAAATAAAAAGGGTAACTACTGATCTGGAGAAGATATTTGCAAATCATGTATCTGATAAAGGGGTTAATATCCTAAAGAACTCATACAACTATTAAAAAATGGACATGGGGTCACCTGGGTGGTTCAGTCAGTTAAGTGGCTGCCTTCAGCTCAGGTCACGATCTTGGGGTCCTGGGATCGAGCCCTGCATCAGGCTCCTTGCTCAGAGGGGAGCCTGCTTCTCACTCTGCCCCTCCCCCTGCTCGTGCACTTGCTTTCTCTCTCAAATAAATCAAAATCTTAAAAAAAAAAAAAAAAATGGGATGGAAAAAAATTTTTATTTAAAAATAAAAATGGGTAGAGGAGCTGACAAGACATTTTTCCCAAGAAGACATACAGATGGCTAAAAGGCACATGAAAAGTTGCTCAAGACATCACTCATCATTAGGGAAATACAAATCAAAACTACAAAGCATATTTGCACACCAATGTTGCAACACAATTCACAAGAGCCAAAAGCAGGAATCAATCTAAATCAATCTAAATATCCAACAACAAATGAATAAAGTAAATCTGGTATCGGATGGCTGGCTGGCTGGCTGGCTGGCTCAGTCCATAGAGCATGTATGTGACTTTTGAGCTTGAGGTCATGAGTTTGAGCTCCACGCTGGGTGCAGAGATGACTAAAAAAAAATTAAATTAAAAAAAAAGAAAATATGGTATATACACATAATGGAATGATATCCATTCTTAAAAATGAAGGAAATCCTGTTATATGCTACCACCTGGATAAACCTTAAGGATACTATGCTAAGTTAAAACAAAAGACAAACACTGTATGATTATACCTATATGAAGTACCTAGAGTTGTCAAAATCAGAGAGAGAAAATAGAGCAGTGGTTGTTACCAGGGGCTGGGAATAGGAGAAGGGGACATTGTTGTTCAATGTGTACAGTTTTAATTTTGTTAGATAAAAGAAGTTCTAAAGATCAGTTACAAGGTGCATATTGTTTTAATACAACTGACCTGTTAAGATGGTAAAACAAAACAAAACAAAAAACAAAAATACTACAATGAGATACCATCTTACACCTGTCAGAATGGCTGTTATTAAGAAGACAAGAAATTACAAGGTTTGGTGAGAAGAAAAGGGAACCCTCATCCACTGTTGAGGAAATGCAAACCAGTACAGTCATTATGGAAAACAGTACAGAGGTTCCTTTAAAAGTTAAAAATAGAACGACCATACAATCCAGTAATTCTACCTCTGTGGAAGATAAAGATATTTACCCGAAAGATAATGAAAATTCTAACTGGAAAAGATATACGCATCCCTGTGTTCACTGCAGCATCATTTACAATAGCCAAAATACAGAAGCAACCTAATGTCCACGAATGGATGAATGGATAAAGAAAATGTGGTATAGGCATATCTGGGTAGCTCAGGCTGTTAAGCATCCAACTCTTGATTTTGGCTCAGGTCATGATCTCAGGATTGTGAGATCAAGCCCTGCATCGGGCTCCACGCTGGGCATGGAGCCTGCTTAAGATTCTCTCTCTCCCTCTCCCTCTGGCCCTAACCCCCCCACACTAAAAAAATACAGGATTAACATTAAATAAAGAAATAAGTAATAAATAATGTGGATACACACAATGGAATACTACTCAGCCACAAAAAGAATGGAATTTTGCAATTTGTGACAACACGGATGGACCTTATGGGTTATTATGCTAAGTGAAATAAGTCAAACAGAGAAAAACAAATACCATATGATTTCACTCCTAGGTGGAATCTAAAAACAAAACAAAACACAGCAAAACTCATACATATAGAAAACAGACTGGTGGATGCCAGAGGCGAGAAATGTTGGGGGTAAACAATGTGGGTATAGGAGATCAACAGGTACAAACTTCCAGTTATAAAATAAGACATGGGGATATAATGCATAGCATAATGACTATAGTCAATAATACTGTACTGCAAATTTAAATGATGTGAAGAAAGTGAATCTTAAAAGTTCCCATAAGAAAAAAAAAATTTTTTTTATTTTTTTTTAAAGATTTTATTTATTTGAGAGAGAGAGAATGAGAGACAGAGAGCATGAGAGAGAGGAGGGTCAGAGGGAGAAGCAGACTCCTTGCTGAGCAGGAAGCCCGATGTGAGACTCGATCCCGGGACTCCAGGATCATGACCTGAGCCAAAGGCAGTCACTGAACCAACTGAGCCACCCAGGCGCCCCAAGAAAAAAAATTTTTTTTAACTTTGTATGGTAACAGATGGTAGCCAGACTTACTGTGGTGATTACTTTACAATCTACACAAATATCTAATCATTTTGTACACTTGATGCTAATATAATGTATGTCAATAATACTTCAATAGAAAATTAGTAAGTTTTCAAAATTAAAAAAGAGCTAATACAAATCCTATCCAAACTCTTCCATAAATTACAATAGGAAGTACTTTCTAACACATTCTATGAGAGCAACACTACCCTGATACCAAAGCTAGACAAAGATACCGCACACACACACACACACACACACACACTAGGCCAATGTTCTTTATAAATATACATGCAAAAAACATAATATATATGTATAAAGTATATTATATAATATACATGCAAAAACCCTCAACAAAATATTAGCAAACCAAATACAATAGCGTATTAAAAGAATTATATACCATGACCAAGTAAGACTTATCCCAGGAATGCAAGAATAGTTCAACACAGTATCACCAATGTAATAAACTAAATTAACAGAAAAGGAAAAAACAAAATAAAACAAAACAACCCACATGATCATTTGCCCAAAAAAGCATTGAGCAAAGTTCAACAGTCTATCATGCTAAAAACAATACTCAGAAACCTAAGAATAGAAGGAAGCTTCCTAGCAGTCTCTTCAACAAAAGATGTTGGGATAATTTAATATCCACATGGGACAGAATGAAGTTGGGACTCTTACTTCACACCACATATAAAACTTAGAATAGTTCAAATACCTAAACATGGAGGCTAAAACTATGAAACTCTTAGAAGAATACACAGGGTCAATCTATGACCTTGGAGTTAGCGATTATTTCTTAGATTATGACACCAAAAGCAGAAGTACTTAAAGGAAAAAAAAGATTAACTGTACCTCATGAAACTTAAAAACTATGGAAACTACAAAGCAGATTAAAAGATAACTCACAGAAATGGAGAAAACATTTGCAAATCATGTATCTGGGAAGGGTCTAGTACCCAGATAGAGTTCTTTTAACTCAACAACAAAAAGACAAAAAATTCAACTTTTAAAAATGAGCACTGGATTTGAAAAGACTTTTTTTTTCCCCAAAAATGTACAATTGGCCAACAAGCACATAACAAAATACTCAACTTCATCGGTCATTATGAAATTCAAAACTACAAGTATGTCACATCCACTAGGATGAGGAAATGGGAAAAAAAATCAATCCTCAAATTCATATGGAATTGCAAAGGCCCTATATAGTCAAAGCAATATTAAAAAAGAAAAAGTTGGAGGGCTCATATGTCTCAATTTGAAAACTTACTATATAACTACATAATCTAAACAGTGATTTTTTTTTTTTTTTTTGGTCTCATCAGAACAATAAAAATGACATGCGTTCGCAATGATGTGGAGCAACAGGACTCCTACATTGATGGCAAAAATGTAAAATGGTGCAATGTCTAGAATAGTTTGGCAGTTCCTCAAAAACCTAAACACAGAATTAATAATATGATCCAGCAGTTCCACTACTGAGTATATACCCAGGAGAAATGAAAAAATATGTTCACAGAAATTTGTACACAAGTATTTATCACAGCATTATTGATGACAGCCAAAATGTACATCAAATGAACAAATAAAATTGTGGTATATACATATAATAGATTATCATTCAACCAGGAAAAGGAATAAATACTGATACAAACTACAACTTGGATGAATCTCGAAAACATTATACTAAGTGAAAGAAGCTAGATACATATTAAATGATTCAATTTATATAAAGTATCATGAATAAGCAAATCCACTGAGAAAGCAGGTAAGTGGTTGCCAGAGGACTGATTTTTGACAGGGGTTGGGGGAACATGGAATGTTTTCTTAATGAATATGGGGATATTCTTCTGATGTGATGGAAACATTTTGAAACTAGAAAAAGATAGTGATCTACAACAGTACCACCAGACTAAATACCAGGGAATTGTATTCTTTAAGTAATTGTGTTGTATGAATTTCACCTCTATTTTTTTTAATTGCTGGAAAACCAATACAAACTATCAAACACTAATATGAGATAAACAGTTTCACTGTTTCCTATATTGGTATATATATTATTGTTAATTCACCCCTACAACCCCCCAAAAAATGTGTAGTAAAGAGTCACAGCATGAACCAGAAGAAATGAACGCAAAGTAAAGTTTGCCAAGATAAATCTAAAACTAAAAATTAGTAAATAAACCATATTATTTAAGCTTAAACTATTTTTATAATAGCTAAAAACATAAATGCAACTAAAAGCCAAATACAGAAAAATATAATCAACTCAACCAAGTTGAAATAAGTGAAATGGCCATGTGAAATACATTTCTATTTCAATACATAATAATCACTGTCCAGCTTCCTTTAAAAACAAAAGGAAGATGACACTACCAAAAACAATTATTTTGTGTAGCATCTTGGATCTCTCAGGCTTTATAAATGCTGGAGACAACTTGGACAGTTTGACTTGGAACTAGAATGAAATTTTGTTTACAAAAAATTTTGCTCACAAAAATTTTGGTATAGAACTCCTGATTAAAGTATCCCAGTTTCAGGACGCCTGGGTGGTTCCATCAGTTAAGCATCTGCCTTTGGCTAAGGTCATGATCCCAGGGTCCTGGGATGGAGTCCCACATTGGGCTCCCTACTCAGCAGGGAGCCTGCTTCTTCCTCTGACCCTCCCCTCGCCCCCAGCCTATACTCTCACTCACTCTCTCTCTCTCAAATGATTTTTAAAAATCTTTAAAAAAACAAAATAAAGTTTGGTAAAACCACTTTGGAAAACTACCTGGTATTTTCTACCGATGACATATCTTAGGACCAGGAGATTTTACTCCTAGACACAGATCCAACAGAAATGGCTACACATGTGCATTAAAAACATACACAGCTGTGTTTTAAGAAGCATTATTTGTAATGGCCCCAAAATGAAAATTATCTAATAAACATCAACAGTAAAATGGATAAACTGTGGTATAATCACACAATTTAATACTAAACTAATAAAAATGAACTAGAGATCCACAAAACATGATAAATCTTACAAATGTGCTACTGAATGAAACAATACACAAATAATAGAGAGTGGTTCTGTCTACATGAAACTCAAAAATAGACAAAGCCAAACTATATAGTATTTAGAGATACAGACTTAGGAGGTAGAAATGTTTTTTCAAAACAAGAAAATTATAACCACAAAAGTCAGGCTAATGGTTCATTTAGGGGAAAGGGATGGAGCTTTAATGCAAATAGGCAAGCAGTGGAGGAGTTTCTTCAGTGCTGACAATGTTCTTATCCTTGACCAAATTAGAATTTCAGTGTTTACAATTATTTAAATAGTACATTTATGTTTAATGCATTTTATGTGCTTTATTTCACAAAGTTCTTCTCAAAAGGCATATAAATGTGAAAAGTGTACTAGACATTTCAGACAATTACTATAGCTAAAAAATATATGAAAGGTATATATAAGTTGACATGAACCACTTATGATGGTTCCCATCACTTAAAGAGGTCACTTTTGGTCTAGTCACAAATGGTTTCTGCTCTGGTCTTCCTCTTACTTAGTACTGATGAGGCATGGAAGTAGAGAAATGTTCACCTTTAGCCCGGAAGGCTGACCTATAACCCGCAAGTTTGAATAAAGATCAAATACA